>NW_026903501.1:0-3423 GCF_024500385.1 Phyllopteryx taeniolatus
CAAGATGGCGCCTACCAGTGTGGTCGCCTCGGTAACGCGCTCTCTAGTATTGTCTTTGTTTTTGTGTTTTTCGTCCGTCTTTGGAGACCTTACACGACTCACTTACACAAGGGGAGACCTGCTAACCATCAAGGAGTCTACTCCAGACTTTCTGTCACCAACTTTCGAATATCCGCTCAGTTTTTTCCCAGAGTTACTCACCGGAGCGGCGTCCGCGGTTTTCGGCGCATGGAGACGGAAGCGGCGCCACAGAGGGAAGCGAGCCGGCATTCAGGTGAAACTCCGCAAGAGAGGACACAGATTGGCGTTCCCGTCGATCCACCTCGCGAACGTACGCTCCCTACCCAACAAAATGGACGAGCTTCATCTTCTGTTAAAGACACGTAAAGACTTCGGACGTTCCGCGGCCATGTGCTTCACGGAGACCTGGCTTTGCGACGCTGTACCCGATGCCGGCATTATGCTTCCCGGTTTCCACATTCATCGAGCGGACCGCGACATGGAATCATCGGGGAAAACAAAGGGCGGTGGGATATGCCTCTATATCAACGAAAAATGGTGTACGGACGTCACGGTGATCAGCACACACTGCAGCCCGCATTTGGAGTCGCTATGCTTAAATTGTAAACCATTCTACTCGCCACGTGAGTTCGCATCATTCATTCTCGCTGCCGTCTATATTCCGCCTCAAGCTAACACGAACGCCGCATTGCTAACGCTCGCCGATCAAGTCAACGAAATTGAAAAAAAACACCCCGACTCACCCCTCATTATTCTCGGGGACTTTAACAAAGCTAAACTCAACCACGAACTCCCTAAATACAAGCAGCACATCGACTGTCCTACCAGGGAAAATAATACTTTAGACCACTGCTACACCACGGTAAAAAACGCATACCGTGCTATACCTCGTGCAGCCTTGGGCTCGTCTGATCACTGCTTAATTCACTTAATACCGACGTACAGGCAAGAACTTAAATGTGCGAAGCCTACAGTGAAAACAGTCAAAAAGTGGACAAATGAAGCCAAGATGGAACTTCAAAGCTGCTTAGACTGCACAGACTGGAGTGTCTTTGAAAATTCAGCTGGCAGCCTGGATGAATATACGGACACTGTTACATCCTATATCAGTTTCTGTGAAGAGGTCTGTGTTCCTACAAAATCATTTCGCACATTCAACAACAATAAGCCGTGGTTCACTGCTAAACTTAAGCAGCTTCGCCAAGCTAAGGAGGACGCATATCAGAGCGGGGACAGGGCCCTGTATAATCGAGCTAGAAACCAGCTGACCAAAGAAATTAACATTGCAAAGAGGATCTATACAGCAAAGTTGGAAAAACAGTTTAGCGCAAACGACTCTAAATCAGTCTGGCATGCATTCCAATCGCTGACTAATTACAAGCGACGATCCCCCCAAGCTGAGAACAATAGCACACTAGCCAACGACTTGAATACCTTCTACTGCAGATTTGAAAAGGACAGTTTCACACCACACACCAATCCGGCCGCACCCGCGACCACAATCACACCTCTGACCTCTGCGTTAACCATCCATGAACAGGATGTGAGACGCATCTTCAAACAACAAAAGATTAACAAAACGGCAGGCCCGGACCACGTGTCTCCATCCTGCCTCAAAGTCTGCGCGGACCAGCTCGCGCCAGTCTTCACTCAGATCTTCAACAGATCACTGGAAATGTGCAAAGTTCCATCCTGCTTCAAACGCTCCACCATCATCCCAGTCCCCAAGAAACCTGCAATCTCGGGTCTGAATGACTACAGGCCTGTCGCTTTGACATCTGTGGTCATGAAGTCCTTTGAACGTCTTGTGCTGGACCACCTCAAGAGTGTCACAGGTCCCCTGCTGGACCCCCTGCAGTTTGCCTACCAAGCGAACAGATCTGCGGATGATGCAGTCAACATGGGACTGCACTTCATCCTAGAACACCTCGACAGTGCAGGGACCTACGCGAGGATCCTGTTCGTGGACTTCAGCTCAGCGTTCAACACCATCATCCCTGAACTCCTTTCATCCAAGCTTCTCCAGCTCAGCGTCTCACCTGCCATCTGCCAGTGGATTTACAGCTTTCTGACGGGCAGGACACAGCAGGTCAGGCTGGGGGAGGCCACCTCATCCACACGCAGCATCAGCACTGGGGCGCCCCAAGGTTGTGTCCTCTCTCCGCTGCTCTTCTCTCTCTACACGAACGACTGCACCTCAGCGAACCCGACTGTCAAACTCCTGAAGTTTGCAGATGACACCACTGTCATCGGCCTCATCAAGGACGGTGACGAGTCTGCATATCGACAGGAAGCGGAGCGGCTGGAGCTGTGGTGCGGCCGACACAACCTGGAGCTGAACACGCTCAAGACTGTAGAGATGATCGTGGACTTCAGGAGGCATCCTTCGCCACAGCTGCCCCTCACGCTGTCCAGCTGCCTTGTGTCAACCGTCGAGACCTTCAAGTTCCTGGGAATTACAATCTCCCAGGACCTGAAGTGGGCGACCAACATCAACTCCGTCCTCAAAAAGGCCCAGCAGAGGATGTACTTCCTGCGGCTTCTGAGAAAGCATGGCCTGCCACCGGAGCTGCTGAGACAGTTCTACACAGCGGTCATCGAATCAGTCCTGTGTTCTTCCATCACAGTCTGGTTTGGTGCTGCTACAAAAAAGGACAAACTCCGACTGCAACGGACAATCAAAACTGCTGAAAGGATTGTCGGTACCCCCCTACCCACCCTTGAGGACTTGCACGCTGCCAGAACTAAGACAAGGGCGTGCAAAATCCTCTCGGACCCTCCCCACCCTGGTCACCAGCTCTTCCAGCTCCTTCCCTCAGGTAGGCGCTACCGATCAATGCAAACTAGAACTAGTAGACATTCCAACAGCTTCTTCCCTCTTGCAATCAACTTCTTGAACAGCTAACTTACAATTCCATTACGACAAGCTGGCAATTTTTTGACTTGAGTTCGTTGTCACATTTCTGTATTATGTATTACTCGTGCGCTCACTGTAGTTGTCTCGCCGTGCTGCACTATTTGCATATAGTGGCCACTCATGCCAGAGTAGTATCTGCTCCATTTGCACACTGATTGAGGAGTATCTGTAACATTTGCACAACCATTGTCCCAGATTATCGCAGTACTCGTCACTTTAAACCGCATACACTCCTTGAAGTCTCAGTGCCCTTTGCACAATGGTCATTGCACCGGACTATTGCGATATTAGCCATTCGAACTGAGGACTCTGCATCTTTTTGCACAATTGTTGTTTTTTGTTAATGTCTTTATGTCTCCAAAGTGTTCTGTAAATTGACTGTCTGTTGTACTAGAGCGGCCCCAACTACCGGAGACAAATTCCTTGTGTGTTTTGGACATACTTGGCAAATAAAGATGATTCTGATTCTGATTCTGATTCTGATT
>NW_026903502.1:0-3416 GCF_024500385.1 Phyllopteryx taeniolatus
ACATTGTCACTCGCCATGTGAGCAATGTATTCCCCCTCAGCAGAGGCGCAAGGTCAAAGGTTGAAGCAAGTCAAGTCATATATGTGATTGTTTTACGTTGCTGCTGTGTGTGCCCTTATATCAAGATAGCAGCAGCGTCTGTGTAACTAGGAACCGCCCTGAGAAAATAAAAAGAGAGGGATCGGCAGAGTGTGCTCAGAGCGGTAGGAGATTGTAACTGCGAACAACTCTAACCGTTCTCCTCGCGAATATATAAACCATCTCGTCTTCCTTCCTTGTTTATTGTTTATTAAATGTTTTAGGTTGTTTGACATTAACTGACATTAACTCACGACAAACGATTTGGCCCTATGACACCAAAATGATGTCTTGCAAATTAGATTTTTTTTTAAATATCTTCCATGTAGTGTGACATGTCAACGACAACTCTCCGGCAGCGCAACTTGACGGAGCCCAGGATTGCGTATTGTGACCGGCGCATCACCTCCTTGGCTTGCCGTTGACAAAATACTTGTGCGCCGTTGTTAACATTGATACGCACAAACCAATGTTTACCGAAGCTTTCGGGCATGATTCAACGGAACGACGGCATCAGAATCAGAATCAGAATCATCTTTATTTGCAAGTTTGTCGAAAACACACAAGGAAATTTGTCTCCGGTAGTGGAGCCGCTCTAGTACAACAGACAGTAAATTTACAGAACACTTTGGAGACAGAGACATTGACAAAAAACAATTGTGCAAAAAGATGCAGAGTCCTCTAGCACTTAGAGCAGTTCGAATGACTAATATTGCAATAGACCGGTGCAATGACCATTGTGCAAGGGGCGCTGACACTTCAAGGAGTGTATGCGGTTTAAAGTGACGAATAGTGCGATAATCTGGGACAATGTTGGTTGTGCAAATGTTACAGATACTCCTCAAACAGTGTGCAATGGAGCAGATGCTACTCTGGCATGAGGTGGCCAGTATATGCAAATAGTGCAGCATGGCGAGACAACTACAGTGAGTGCACGAGTAATACATCATTGGCCCCACAGAAATGTGACAACGAACTCAAGTCAAAAAAATTGCCAGCTTGTTGTAATGGAATTATAGGTTAGGTGTTTAAGAAGTTGATCGCAAGAGGGAAGAAGCTGTTGGAATGTCTACTAGTTCTAGTTTGCATTGATCGGTAGCGCCTACCTGAGGGAAGGAGCTGGAAGAGCTGGTGACCGGGGTGCGGAGGGTCAGAGAGGATTTTGCACGCCCTTGTCTTAGTTCTGGCAGCATGCAAGTCCTCAATGGTGGGTAGGGGGGTACTGACAATCCCTTCAGCAGTTTTGATTGTCCGTTGCAGTCGGAGTTTGTCCTTTTTTGTAGCAGCACCAAACCAGACTGTGATGGAAGTACACAGGACTGATTCGACTACGGTGTGTAGAACTGTCTCAGCAGCTCCGGTGGCAGGCCGTGCTTTCTCAGAAGCCGCAGGAAGTACATCCTCTGCTGTGTCTTTTTGAGGACGGAGTTGATATTAGTCGCCCACTTCAGGTCCTGAGAGATTGTAATTCCCAGGAACTTGAAGGTCTCGACGGTTGACACAAGGCGGCTGGACAACGTGAGGGGCAGCTGTGGCGAAGGATGCCTCCTGAAGTCCACGATCATCTCTACAGTCTTGAGCGTGTTCACCTCCAGGTTGTGTCAGCCGCACCACAGCTCCAGCCGCTCCACTTCCTGTCGATATGCAGACTCGTCACCGTCCTTGATGAGGCCGATGACAGTGGTGTCATCTGCAAACTTCAGGAGTTTGACAGTCGGGTTCGCTGAGGTGCAGTCGTTCGTGTAGAGAGAGAAGAGCAGCGGAGAGAGGACACAACCTTGGGGCACCCCAGTGCTGATGCTGCGTGTGGATGAGGTGGCCTCCACCAGCCTCACCTGCTGTGTCCTGCCCGTCAGAAAGCTGTAAACCCACTGGCAGATGGCAGGTGAGACGCTGAGCTGGAGAAGCTTGGATGAAAGGAGTTCAGGGATGATAGTGTTGAACGCTGAGCTGAAGTCCACGAACAGGATCCTCGCGTAGGTCCCTGCACTGTCGAGGTGTTCTAGGATGAAGTGCAGTCCCATGTTGACTGCATCATCCGCAGACCTGTTCGCTTGGTAGGCAAACTGCAGGGTGTCCAGCAGGGGACCTGTGACACTCTTGAGGTGGTCCAGCACGAGACGTTCAAAGGACTTCATGACCACAGATGTCAAAGCGACAGGCCTGTAGTCATTCAGACCCGAGATTGCAGGTTTCTTGGGGACTGGAATGATGGTTGAGCATTTGAAACAGGATGGAACTTCGCGCAGTTCCAGAGATCTATTGAAGATCTGAGTGAAGATTGGAGCGAGCTGGTCCGCGCAGACTTTGAGGCAGGATGGGGACACATGGTCCGGGCCTGCCGCTTTGTTAATCTTTTGTTGTTTGAAGATGCGTCTCACATCCTGTTCATGAATGGTTAACGCAGAAGTCAGAGGTGTGATTGTGGTCGCGGGTGCGGCCGGGTGGGTGTGTGGTGTGAAACTGTCCTTTTCAAATCTGCAGTAGAAGGTATTCAAGTCGTTGGCTAGTGTGCAATTGTTCTCAGCTTGGGGGGATCGTCGCTTGTAATTAGTCAGCGATTGGAATGCATGCCAGACTGATTTAGAGTCGTTTGCGCTAAACTGTTTTTCCAACTTTGCGGCATAGTTTCTTTTTGCAATGTTAATTTCTACAACCGTATGTGCTTGCGCTTGCTAGGGTACATAACATTTTGCTGCCTGCTTGCGAGCCGTATCGTATGAAAAGCACGTGAACATACCTCAAGCAATCCTTCAATGAACGTTCTCTCCCGAGCACCAGTGACGAACAGGTTTTTCCACATTTTGTCCCCCCACAGTCACTCACACGCACAGGCACACACAGAAACAAGACATTGACACGGCGCATTGTTGTTGTCGTCACCATCGTAACGAGTGTGTCCCGTCGCGTTGACCGGTGACACGTTTTCTGCTTCCACCTCTCGGAGAGTGTTTGATTTGACAAGAAAAAGCCCAGTGATGGGAAAAGACGGTATAGGGTGCTATCGGAATAAATTTCAAGTAGTGTCTGCCCGGGAAACGACAAGATTTGATGGCAGTGGTCTGACATAGTGTCATCGGGAAAGACCAAATGTGTCTTGTAGCCTGATCCAGCCATGAGACAACCCTGTTGCTTGCGGCTGCTTGATATTTGTCAGACAGTAAAATAGTACATACCAACGACAATGACGAGAGAGCAGAGTGGCGCAGTGGAAGCGTGCTCCCCCTATAATCCTGAGGGTGATGGATTGAAGCCATCCTCTGCTATCTGAGTCTTGTGCTCTGTTATAGTATGTCTGCTCATAGGATGTTGTGGATCTGCTGTCATTTAACGTCTTA
>NW_026903503.1:0-136588 GCF_024500385.1 Phyllopteryx taeniolatus
GAAGTCAGTTCAGCTTGTCACAACGTCAACCCAGCGATATTCAACTGTTAAAAATACTATTTCGAAACGCAACTGACATGTACCCATTATGTGACAGGAAAGGATATAACAATAATACTGAACTAAAGATGCATATAATAAACAAAGAGCAACATTAGGATGGTTCAGGGTTACCAACTGAATGAAATATGGTCACCCACCTCTCCCACAGGAAGATTGTACAAAAGGGCAGAGGCGGGGCATCAGAAAACATTTATAGTGGGGACCACAGAAGAAGAAATTACAGAGGAGGAGCACCGAGCTACATACACACAGTTTACACTGAATTGGGAGGCCTTTTCTTGTCAGGCAGTTACAGATTTTGTGGAATTATATATCAGCTTCATTAAACACACAGATTGACCCGTTTACACATGTAAAGTTCTAAAAAGATTTGATCCCAGTGAAGACTGTGGTTAGTGAACCCGCGTTTGCAGTGGCATTCCGCGGCCTGTGGGTGTCGCTAGTACCCCATCCATTATCCCGGTCTGGCTGGGAGGTGGAAGTTATTGAATTTAGCGTTCTGGTGCCAAACCAGGTGTCTTTTATCTCCGCTTTGATGCTCCTGGTGGTGGTAATTCACTTAGCGTCGGCGTGCAAAACCAGTTGTCTGTCTCATTTTGATGCTTCTGGCTTGTAATTCACTTCGCGTCTGTGTGCGAAGTTGAATCTCGCCACTCCATGGTTGTCTACCTCGGCGCGGAGAGCGGCGGTAGCCTGAGACTGGGGTGCTGGGTGTCATCTTTTAATGGCGTGTCCGCTACATATCCCCCCTTCGTCGGCTTGAGCCAGAGCTGGTGTCAATGAGGACGTTTTCCATCTTGATGTCACGATGGAAAACGTTTGGAGCGTCCATCGTGACTGCTGCGTCCACGAGCTGCTTCAAGATGTTCTGAGATGAAGACAAACAGATGAGGTCAAGGACAAAATTTGTAAGGGGACATATTATAGAAAATGATCTTTTTCACAGCTTCTATGCAAATAGCTGTCTGTAATGCCTGCTCACTCTTCTTCGGGTCTGTGTGCGAAGTTGAATCTCGCCAGTCTTAACGAACAAAGACCATGAATGACACGCAGCGGAATTGCGGCTCCATTCAGCAGTAGCCCACGTCTCCGCACGACCAGTCAGGTGGAAAATGACAAAGCAATTTTTACCCGCTCGGTGGTGAAGGCAGCTACCTGCAACTCAAAGTGGAGTTCGCACTGAGTGATGAACGGCTTAATAGTCCTAGAATCTCCAGAGAACCTCTCCGGTCAAGAGAGCTATGGGCAGACAGCAGCGGAGGTGGCAGGTGGCTCCATGGTGACTGCTTCACCTGGAAACAATGGTACAGTGGCGGCATCGGGTGCTGCGCCAGCTGGTTCCTTCTTCTGAAGCATATTCATTAGCACTTCAAACTCTGAGGCCACCTGTCTCATCATATTGTCCTGATGATCTGACAGTCCCTCTAGATGAAGGTAGAGGGCAGCAAGCTGCTCAGCCTGCTTGGAGAGGCATTGACCTTGCGCTTGAAGGGCTTTGCGCACCGGTTCGGAGTCTGCTGGGTCCATGTTATGTGTATGAAACAGGGGGAAGACAAAGATTGGCTGATTATGGCTGTTGATTCATTTAGCATCTCTATGGGAAGTTACGTCTTGCCACTCCGTGGTCGTCTACCTCGGCAGGGAGCGGAGGTAGTACGAGGCTGGGGTGCTGGGTGGCATCTTTTCATGGCATCTACATATTCCCCCTTCGGCGGCTTCATCCGGCTCGATAGCGGATGCTGGCGACGTCTCGTTGAAAGATTTCACGGGTTGGCAGGAACACACACAACAATGCAGTTACCAAAGTACAACCTTAATGCATATCACCCCCCTTATGGCTATAGCAGTTGTTCATGGCAACTTCTTAATTAAGGTCAGCCTATGTGTGTATATAGGTCAGGATTAACGTGTGTGGATGGATGTGTGTAGGTGTGTCTATTGGGATGGCAGTGAGACCAGTAATTCGAGGCAGGAGCGAAGCTAAAACTAAATGTAAACATTAACTAGGTGTAGAGTTCTCAGTAAAAGTCACACAAAAACAACCCAAAAAAAGAACAAGAGGAGAAACTCAACATGGCTCTATGGAGGAGAAAGAGAAAGAAAAGGTAGCTAGCTTCAACATAGTGGGAACAGCGGTCAGGTGTAGAACCCGACACATCAATCAAGGAGAGGGAAGGTGCCAAGTAGAGGTTCTAATCTTGGGGAGAGCTGAATACTAGTCTAGATTCACAAGGGGGTAGAGCGGTCCGGGGGGCAATTTAGGTCAAGGAGGACCTCCTCCCCTGTCTGTATGGGGTTAGGTTCGGGTTCAGTCGTTCTTTTCCTACGGAAAATTTCGGGTCGCACATTTGAGCACTGGTTCAGAAGACCCTGCAAGTTCTGAGTCTTTCGATAGAGCAGGTCGGCGATGCCGAAAGTCATGCACTAACCGAGACTGACCAAGGCAATTAAGATGTTATCTGCTGCGGACCAGGAGTGCATGAGCGGGAGCTCGGATGTTCTGTCCTCAGTGCTAATAGTGCGGAAGGTGTTGTCAATGTGGGTGATGTCAATCGCCTGAGTTCCTTCAAACTGAATCTGTTTAAGTGTCTCAGGATCAACTTCCACTTTGTACTGTCCGAAAAAGTAAGTGTGGGCCCAGTGGATGACTCTTACAATTTACATTTAAAAACAATTTTTTTTTTTTTTTTTTTCACAATTGTGTAAAATGTTGCAGAGTCCTGTAGCTCTTCGAGGAGTTTGAATGACTAATATAGCAATAGTCCGGTGCAATGGCCATTGTGCAAAGGGCGCCGAGACTTCAAGGAGTGTATGCAGTTTAAAGTGACTAGTAGCGCGATAAACTGGAACAATGTTCCATCCATCCATCCATTTTCTGAGCCGCTTCTCCTCACTAGGGTCGCGGGCGTGCTAGAGCCTATCCCAGCTGTCATCGGGCAGGAGGCGGGGTACACCCTGAACTGGTTGCCAGCCAATCTGGAACAATGTTGATTGTGCAAATGTTGTAGATACTCCTCAGTCAGTGTGCAAGTGGGGCAGAAGCTACTCTGGCATGAGTGGCCAGTATTTGTCAACAACAGATATGCAAATAGTGCAGCGTGGCGAGACTACTACAGTGAGTGCACGAGTAATGTAGAATTGGCCTGACAGAATTATTACAACAAACAAGACAAAAAAATTGGCAGCATGTTGCAATGGAATTGCAAGTTCGCTGTTTAAGATGTTGATTGCAAGAGGGAAGAAGCTGTTGGAATGTCTTCTAGTTCTAGTTTGCATTCATCGGGAGCATCTACCTGAGGGAGGGAGCTGGAAGAGCTGATGACCGGGTTGTGGAGGTTTCGAGAGGATTTTGCACGCTCTTGTCTTAGTTCTGGCAGCGTGCAATTACCCAAGGGTGGGTAGGGGTGTACCGACAATCTTTTCAGCAGTTTTGATTGTCCGTTGCAGTCGGAGTTTGTCCTTTTTTGTAGCAGCACCAAACCAGACTGTGATGGAAGAACACAGGACTGATTCGATGACCGCTGTGTAGAACTGCCTCAGCAGCTCCTGTGGCAGGCCTTGCTTCCTCAGAAGCAGTACGAAGTACATCCTCTGCTGGGCCTTTTTGAGGACGGAGTTGATGTTGATCGCCCACTTCAGGACCTGAGAGACTGTAATTCCCAGGAACTTGAAGGTCTCGACAGTTGACACAAGGCAGCTGGACAGCGTGAGGGGCAGCTGTGGGATGCCTCCTGAAGTCCACGATCATCTCTACAGTCTTGAGCGTGTTCAGCTCCAGGTTGTGTCGGCTGCACCACAGCTCCAGCCGCTCCACTTCCTGTTGATATGCAGACTCGTCACTGTCTTTGATGAGGCCGATGACAGTGGTGTCATCTGCAAACTTCAGGAGTTTGACAGCCGGGTGTGTTGAGGTGCAGTCGTTCGTGTAGAGAGAAAAGAGCAGCGGAGAGAGGACACAACCTTGGGGTGCACTGATGCAGCATGTGGATGAGGTGGCCTCCCCCAGCCTCACCTGCTGTGTCCTGCCCGTCAGAAAGCTATAAATCCACTGGCAGATGGCAGGCGAGACGCTGAGTTGGAGAAGTTTGGAGGAAAAGAGTTCAGGGATGATGTTATTGAACGCTGAGCTGAACTCCACGATCAGGAACCTCGCGTAGGTCCCTGCACTCTCGGGGTGTTCTAGGAGGAAGTGCAGTCTCATGTTGACTGCATCATCCGCGGACCTGTTCGCTCGGTAGGCAAACTGCAGGGGGTCCAGCAGGGTACCTTTGAGGCTCTTGAGGTGGTCCAGCACGAGACGTTCAAAGGACTTCATTTAGACCAGAGATTGCAGGTTTCTTGGGGACTGGGATGATAGTGGAGCGTTTGAAACAGGATGGTACTTCGCACAGTTCCAGAGATCTATTGAAGAATCTGTGTGAAGACTGGAGCGAGCTGGTCTGTTTTGTTGTTTGAAGATGCGTCTCACATCCTGTTCGAGGATGGTTAACGCAGAAGTCAGAGGTGGGATTGTGGTTGGTGGTGTGGCTGGGTGGGTGTGGGGTGTGAAAGTGTCCTTTTCAAATCTGCAGTAGAAGGTATTCAAGTCATTGGCTAGTGTGCTATTGTTCTCATCTTGGGGTGATCGTCGCTTGTAATTGGTCAGCGATTAGAATGCATGCCAGACTGCTTTAGAGTCGTTAGCGCTAAACTATTTTTCCAACTTTGCTGCATAGTTTCTCTTTGCAATGTTAATTTCTTGAGTCAGATGGTTCTTAGTGCGATTATACAGGGCACTGTCCCCGCTCTGATATGCGCCATACTTAGCTTGACGAAGTTGCTTAAGTTTGGCAGTGAACCACGGCTTGTTCTTATTGAATGCGAAATTACTTTGTTGTTACGCACACCTCTTCACAGAAACTGATATAGGATGTGAGTGTCCGTATATTCATCCAGGCTGCAAGATGAATTTTTAAAGACACTCCAGTCTTTGCAGTCTAAACAGTTATGAAGTTCTAACTTTGCTTCATTGGTCCACTTTTTCACTGTTTTCACTTTAGGCTTCACGCATTTAAGTTCTTGCCTGTATGTTTGTATTAAGTGAATTAAGCAGTGATCAGACGAGCCCAGGGCTGCACGAGGTTTGGCACGGTATGTGTTATTTAGCGTAGTATAACAGTGGCCTAAAATTTTATTTTCCCTAGTAGGACAGTCGATGTGCTGCTTGTATTTAGGGAGTTTGTGGTTGAGTTTAGCTTTGTTTAAGTCCCCGAGAATAATGAGGGGTCCGGGTGTTTTTCCCCAATTTCGTTTACTTGTTCAGCAAGCGTTAGCAGTGCAGCGTTCGTCTTAATTTGAGGCGGAATGTAAACACTGGCGAGTATGAATTGTGCGAACTCACGAGGCGAGTAGAATGGCTTACAGTTCAAAAACAGCAACTCTAAATGCGGGCTGCAGTGTGTGCTGAGCTCAGTGATGTCCGTACACCATTTTTCGTTGATATAGAAGCATATCCCGCCGCCTTTTGTTTTCCCGATGATTCCATGTCGCGGTCTGCCCGTTGAAGATGGAAGCCGGGAAGCATGACAGCGCCATCGGGTACAGCCTCACAAAGCCAAGTCTCCGTAAAGCACGGCGGAAGTCTTTACTGGTCTTTATCAGAAGATGAAGCTCGTCCATTTTGTTAGGTAGGGAGCATAGATTCGCGAGGTGGATCGACGGAAACGCCAATCTGTGTACTCTCTTGCGGAGCTTCACTTCGATGCCGGCTCGCTCCCCTCTGTGGCGCCGCCTCTGTCTCCATGCGCCAAAGACCGCGGTTGCCGCTCTGGTGAGTAACTCGGGCAAAAAACTGAGTGAATTTGCGAAATTTGGTGAAAGAAAGTCCGGAGTAGACTCCTTGATGGTTAGCATGTCTCCCCTTGTGTAAGTGAGTCGTGTTATATCTCCAGAGAGGAATGAAAAACACAAAAACAATACTAGAGAGCGCGTAACCGAGGCGTCCACACGGGTCGGCGCCATCTTGTTTAAAGGGTTGTTGCTTTGATGCCGCGGTATCCTGCACAAGGTGCGTTGTGGGCGTAGGTCAGCATCACCCCCCTTTGGCCCAGAGGGACCGGAAACCTGGGTTGAGAGTGGTCCTCTGGGACATAAACAAGTAGACCTTTGACTCGACGCAGCTTGTCCCGAATTAGCCAGAAGTCTGCAAGGTCTTGGTCGGCGGTCATGGCGTCGGCAGAGACTGGGTTTGCGTCAGAGTTGGGGAGCCAATTGGAGAACTTGGCGAGTGCCGGGTCACCGGATTGTTGGGCGGTCAAGTCAAAGTCACAAGTTGCAGAAGCGCCAGGCCGTCAACCCAATGACGGAGTCAAACGAAGTGTCATCATGCGGCCGAGCGGTCGAAGGTGCAGCGGAAGCGGTTTGACGGCGCGTGATTACCGACACTGATGGGTTGGGTGGGGTGGGGAGCCATGAGACATCAAACTGCCATGGGATACCATAAAGGGTGCCTTGCTTCACCAAAGAGTCAGTCAAGTCGTGATAAATCTTATCAGGTCCAGGAACACGAGAGTGCCCGCAGACTTTCTTCCAGTAGACGTTCATGTTGTTCGAATTGACTAGATGGTCGCATATAATGATTAGATCGCCCCGACGTGAGGAACCCATTAGTTGCCATTTTGGTAAGTGGCAGGTGAATGCGAAACGTGCGTAATTTGAGTCGGTACAGATAACCAAGGAGGTGGTTTTGTGTTTCACCGCTAAGGTTAAGATTATTAGAATGCCTGCAATTTCAGCGTATTGGGAGGAGTGCGGACCCAATTGGAATTGTTGTGGTTTGCACGGCACGTCACCAACCCATGCAATGCAAACGCGAGCTTGCAGCTGTGTTTGGTGGAGGAAGGAACACCCGTCCACATACGCCGTTATCATGTCGTGGCCTGTATTTTCATCTAAATAACGATGGCGCGTGAAAACAGGCAGTGGTAATGCCGGGTGGAAGGTCCTGCAGGCGGTTCTGTAGACAGACACTTCTGGCAGGCGGCCAAGTCTGCCGCCAGGGGGAGTCTGGAGTTTTTAGAAAAGCGGGCCTCAATATTGTAGCTTTGCAGTGCCATAAGCCAGGCCGCGATACGAGCAGTGGTGACGGTCCCTTCTCTGATGCGTTGGTTGTGAAAGAAGGTAACCGGATGGTGTTTCGTGTCAATGGTCACTTTTTGGCCTCCAATGTAGTTGGAGAAACACCGAGAAAATGAGAGAAAACTACGAAGTTTGGAAAACATTAGTGGGGGCGCTCATGTTTAGGAGGCCCTGAATGCGGCTGGACAACGCGGTTGGCGAACAAAACATTGTTAATAGTGTCAACTTGAACGGCCAGTCGGACAAAACATTTTCAGCATTAATTGAAGGTCAGGATGCTTAAGTCCTAGGGTGTCAAACAGTGCCTGAGCGATTGCCAATTTGTCAGCCCACAAGGCCAGGATGACGTCGTCTGTTGAACAGTCATGCAAATTAATTCCACCAGCAACATTGGGGCTGTACGGTCTTTGTGCGGGGTTTGGACAAGATGCCAGAGAAACATGTCAAGCTCTCTCAGTCGGTTCAGCGACTGTGTGCAAATTTCGAAAGTACGCTTTACGCAACCGACAGTAATACGCTTGGGGTGTCTCAAGTCTCCCCTGTTCAACTGTGAGGGCTGCAGATAAGCTGGTTGCGGCCTCTGGGTCATCAAATTCTTGAGACAATGCTTGGCAATCGGCCAGCACATGAGCCGGTTGTCGTTCAATTAAGCTACTGACTTCTTGGCCAGATGTAACTTTGATAAGGTAGAGTCTATCGTCCGTAGTAGTAGAAGGGAATCATTTAAGGTGAAATTTGAGGTCTCTAAGGAACGCGGCTGTGTCGTGTGACCCGTTTGGCTTAAGTTCAAACCTCGGCATGTTGCGCGCAACTTTGTCTAAGTCTTTTAGAGTCATACCTGGAGCAGATCTGGGTGGAGGGAGTCGGGGGTGAGTCAAAAAGGTGAGCTGTGACTGGTGGGGCTGTCACCCGTGAGGAGGCCGCATGGCGCCCCCTGAAGGGGGGTTCCGGCCCAAAGGCTGGAGATGTTTTGTAGGGCTCTGTGACACTTCTGGCGAGGGAGAGCCCCACGCTGTCTGTAGCAGGGGGATGAGTCAAAGAGTCACTGGACAGCTGTCGAGCTAATTGTAGCTCACGCCTGACCTGGGTTAACTAATCCTCTTGGTCCCGGAGCTGTTGCTGGAGGCGGGACAGCTGTCTCCCGGATTGCCATCTGTGTCTTGAGCCGTAGGACTCTTCCATCTCTTTGGAGCAGTCCGCTTTGAGTGTGTCGGTGCGTTCGGTGAGCCGCTGAATGTCACCGGAAGCTTGCCGCAGCAGAATAGTTGCGGTTGTAATTCAAGCACTTGGTCATTAGACGGTCGGTCGGCTAATTCTACCACTTTAGCTTTTAAGTGGGCAATCTCGGCATGAGCGTCTTGTAGTTGGTTATGTTGACCTCCGGAAGTTAATTTGCTCGAGTTAGGGGCTTGGGATGGTTTATCATCATCATAGTTTAATTCGCCGCTGTCTTTAGACGACAACTGTGCAGCCTCAGCTGCAGCAGTGAGGTCGGCTATTCGGGCCTCCGCATCATTCAGCCAAGTTCACTCATAAGTTGTGCGATGTTATAATTAAGCACTTCAAGGCCAGCATTTTTGACAGACTCTGCATAGCCCGGGACAAGGTCCCTACTTAAATTGCTGACGAGCTCTTCCACTGTGTCAAGATTGTCATATTGACTGGGACTTTCTGAAAGTTCCGCCATGATTGCGTTGCATGTGGAGTAGCTTGTACTAGGTACGCACCTAACTTGTTTGTAATGAAGGCTCGTTTGAGCAGTGCGTCTAGTTTGGAATATATAGGCGATGTAATTATGTGTTAAACACTTAAATTGCATTTGCAAATTATGTTTTGAGGGTTTATCACGTACTTTAAAGGTGTTTGAGAAGGTGCATAGAAGCAGTGATCGAGTAGCACAAAAGTTTTGTCAAATAGTTGCGAAGGGCACTTGGTGGAGTGAAACGAAGCAGCTTGTCAGCTTGTTGACTAAATTTTAAACTAATTTAACCAATTAATTTATTTAGTTTGGATAAATAAATTAATTTGAGTTATAATTTAAGCACTTGATTTGACGGTGTGTGATGGTTATCACTGCAGGTCAATTCAATTGGTGAAGCAATTTAGGACTTCAGCTGATTCACATGAGCTTTATTTAACTTTGGGTCAAAGTCAAATGTATCTATAATTAGGCTTGTGAATTAATTAATTGCTTGTATGGCTCGTAATGGTGTGGGTTAGGCCAAGGGAAGAGCCATCAAAAACAAGAAACGATTCAAAGAAAGAGCAAATCAAAGAAAAAAAAATTTAATATAAAAAATAGGTGGCACGACTGGTTAGAGCGTCTGCCTCACAGTTCTGAGGAGTGAGGTTCAATCCCCGGCCCCGCCTGTGTGGAGTCGGCATGTTCTCCCCGTGCCTGCGTGGGTTTTCTCCAGGCACTCTGGTTTCCTCCCACATCCCAAAAACATGCATGGTAGGTTAATTGACAACTCTAAATTGCCCATAGGTGTGAATGTGAGTGCGAATGGTTGTTTGTTTGTATGTGCCGTGCGATTGGCTGGCAACCAGTTCAGGGTGTACCCCGCCTCTTGCCCGATGATAGCTGGGATAGGCTCCAGCACGCCCGTGACCCTAGTGAGGAGAACCGGTTCAGAAAATGGATGGATGCATAAAAAATAAAGAAAATAATATTAATGATAAAAAGTAAATTCTCCCCCCAAAAAATTATTCCCGAAATGTTTTTTTTCGGAAAAGTTAAAATCAAGTTTTTCTTTCTTTTTTTAAATTAATAAAATTAAAACCCAAAGTGATTAAAAACAGCCACTTTGTAAAAGAGCTCTGTTAATTAACTGTGGTTACAGTGATCGGTTGTCAGTTTAAATCGTCAGAAGGTGTTGTGCACGTTTGCTGGCGGAAGGTGGCGGCGTTGCTGTATAGCAATGTTGACGCCTTCCGCCGGTGAAACTCGTTAAGAGTCTCACTTTGTAAATCCCAAAACTGGTTAAAAATACCAGGCATAAAGCTTTAAAGCAAGATCGCGGCATCGGCGTTTCGAAAACGACCGAAAATGGAGGCTTTTAACTTAAAAACGCTCTTTCCAACTATCATGAATTGAGGCAACCTCTCTGGGTTGTTCGGTTGCCTAGGCAACAGGTGATGCCAGGCTGCGCAGTGCTCACGGCGGAACAGCGCACAACGGAAGCTTACCAGCAGAGAAAGCCCATGTTTATTGTTTCAAAAGCAACGACCCAAGATGAACACGATGCCTTAGCAGGCAATCGATAATAGCTTACTAGCGGCTGAGCAGCGGCTAGTCAACGACAGCTTCCAGTCACACAGCCGAAAGTTGCGCGATGGAATGAACGTCCACAAGGGGGCACTCGAGGACAACCTAGAGCTTATGCTACGGATCACACCACGAAGGAATAAACCAAGGTGGCAACGTCACGATGACGTCACGTCTCTCCAAAGGAAGACGAATTGCGAAGGCTTAAGTCTATAAATGACCAAATAGCATTCAATGAGAGGCTTGTGATTTTAACACAAAGCGAAAATGGCGCCCGTCATGGGTGCCACGTGTTTTTTTTTGTTTAAACACGGAGAGCTAAACTCTTAGCTTGGAGCTTACTTGCCATAACAACATAGATTCCCGGTATAACAACGCCTCCTAGTGGCGACCAGTGACTTCCCAAATCGACTATTGACACAGCGAAGCTCAGAATAAATTTCCAAAACCCACAACGGTCATATAGTTAGTCTCCAGCCGCTATAAAACGGAAAAAAGACAAGAACCGTACAAACGCTCAGAATTCATGACCCGTTCTCGATCCTCGAAGGCCCTTTTCAAACAGAACTTTTAACAATGGGAATCTTCTCACAGTTCAGAGCATGCAGCGCGCAAACTTGGTCACTATGGTAACGGAATGCTCATACACAGACAACATAGCTCAACCAAGATACACCAAATATACACATGGCCATGCCAAGATGATGGCTGCCGTCTAGGCTTATTGTAAAATATTTAGTATGTAGTTTTTGTGTGTTTGGGTTGAAAAAAACTTGGTATCTCCTCACGCGGGTTGCACCTATATGTAGCGTATATGGGTTAAATAAAATTTTTATTAATTTAGGAGGAAAGAATGAGCTGGAAGCGACGCCTGCGTCACTTCCGGTTTATCGTAATTTTAAATTACAGCGTTATTAATCAAGCTATTTGATCTATAAGAGGGGCACCACGTCGCTTTTTATGCTGATAAAATTTAGGAGAAGCGACGACAAACCTTTTTATCAGTCTCGTAATCTGAAGGTTGCTACACTTCAGAAACTTTGATGAGTTCTAGACGTTCCAGAGGATTTTTTTCCGCGAACCCAAACACATGCAACAATGCAGATAGTGAATTTTATTTTTTAATGATCTAACATGGGGAAAGAACACAGAAAAACACAAAACAAACAAAGTACAGACAAACATTGGCAAAGGAAACTGACTTGTGATGTGAGATTAGCAGAATGAGCGTGTAGTGAATGCATATAACTGGGGATTCCTGTTCTCGTTAATTTAAACCCAAATATGCACTAATCTGTACTTTTAGTAGCCCCAATGTTGGATTTAAGCGTCTTAAACACATTTGAAGCAGGCAGGCCAAGCTCCCGAGTGTTCGGCCGGCCCGGTGTGCACCGTGAGCAGGTGGATTTGATGGAAAGGAGGAAGAAAAAAAGGAAAAAAATGGAGACCCAAAAAGTTCCCAGGCAGGATGTCTCTCAGGCGTCTCTGTTCGCAAGACGGTCCGTCCCCTCGGAGTGAGCTCAGGCCCCCAAACAGGGTAGCTTGGAGGCTTGCAGGATGCTCTGCATCCGGGTCTGATGTGTCCTCGTCACCTTGTGGTGAGGTGGGCGTCTTGCCTAGCCCGTCGTCAACAAGTTGGTCGGGTGAGACAAAAGCTGAACCCAGACCACAGCTCCGGCCAGAGCAAGAAAAAAAAAGGGGGTGGTTTACCCCTCTTCCCTTCCTACCACCTTTGTGACCAAAAGGGGGGCTGGACCGCCATTGAGTGTTATTTTTCCATTTTAGGATTATTTTGTGGTTTAAAACCAGTGTAATTAAAATATTAATTATTGGATTTAAGATAATGACACCATTTCCTCACCTTGCCTTGTTCCACGCTCATCCTCTTTAATACCTGTAGCAAATGTTTCAAATGTTGTGTGGTTGTTGAGAACACTACTATTTCCCATGTGGCATTTGTGTGGTGTGGAATGAAACATTTCATCTGGTTCAGTTGGCAACAGATTCTACATTAGACATTCAAGTTTGCACCTATACAGTCACTAGTGGCGTTCATGTAAAGTTCTTAAAATATTAACTCCCAGCCAAGTCCGGTAGAGACTATGTTTCCTGAACCCGTGTCTGTAGTGCCGTTCCGTCGCCCGTGGGTGTCGCTGTTGCCTGTTCAAACTCCCAAGTAGCGCGGTATTCAACAGGGTGGAGGCGCCTTTGTTGGTGAAATCCTCTGGCCTGGCTGGAAGTTAAGTAACTTAGCGTCCTAGGGCAAACTCGGTATCTTTTGGTCTCCGCTTTGAGGCTGCGGATGCCTGTAATTCACTTAGCGTCGGCATGGCAAAGCAAATGTCTGTCTAGCTTCTGCTGATTATGGCATCTTTTCATGGCGTGTCCGCTACAACAACAAATAAGGCACATTAAATAAGGACACATAGGCATTTAGCTAACAATTGCTAATGCTAATGCAGCACAACTCGACAGGTAGCAGCAGGACTTAACTCGACAGGTATCAGAAGGACTTAACTTCACCAAACTTATAATGAAAACAGAAGTGTCGGTCCCACTCACCTCTTATGGCCGCACACTCTGTAAAGAAACACAGACACCTCTCGCTCCTAACTGACAGATATAACTGCGTTGTACTAACTAACAACACAACCGCTCGCAGTGCCGCGATCTCTCTTTACTTCCTCGCTCACCCGCTTGCGCACACACGAGCCACGAAGGACCCAAACTTAGCTGGCCGAACATCGCCTGCCTGAAACATACAAATACTTGAGTATTTTGTACATCTGCCCCCAAATGTATATCGTACAGTTGCAACAAACAAAAGTCAACCTGTAAGTCCAAACCAGTTCAAGGGGGGCGCCCGTCTTCTGCTGGCAGGGCAGGCAGGATGACCAGTCGAGCAACTGGCCGGGTGTAGATCTTGTCTTTAATCCTCACGTCTGCAGACCTGATATGACCGTCGTGGCTGGGGTGAACTTTGACGATATGCCCAGTAGGCCACAGGGCCCGAGGAAGCTGAGGGTTCACCATCATGACGACAGAGCCCTCTGCGATGTCAGCTGGAGATGATTGCCACTTCTGGCGGGACTGGAGACCAGGTAGGTACAGTCAAATAAAGAGGGTCCAAAAGTGGTCAGCAAGCACCTGGGCATGCTTCCACCGTTGGTGGCTGAGTAGTTCCTCCTTGGGGTACGCAACTTGTGGCAGGGAACTATCTGGCTGCCCCATCAGCAGACATTTCGGCGTCACAGGATCGGGGTCACTGACGTCAGAGGGAACATAGCCCAAAGGTTTTGGGTTTAGGATTCCTTCTACTTCAATGAGGACAGTGCAAAGCACTTCTTCCTGCAGGGGCTGACTGTGGTATACAGAGGAGTTTTCACAGAGCGAATCTCTCGCTCCCAAACACTCCCGAAGTGAGGAGCGGCAAAGGGATTGTAGTGGAAGTGGATCCTATGCGGGGCCAGAAGCCTTTGGAGATCAGGTGACATAGCTGCGAATGGCTCACAGACCTGTCTTTCTCCACCTTTGAAGTTGGTACCTTGGTCTGAGTAGAGCTCAGCTGGTGTTCCTCTTTGAGCAATGAAACGATGGAGGGCCATCAGGAAGGAGTTGGCATCAATTGACGTTAGGATATCTAAGTGCCATTTCAGCCATTTTGGGTACAGTGGGTTTAGCTCTCCACAGTCGGCATTCCACACATGTTCTTTGGAAGCTGCGGATGGCTTCTCTTCCCCTCAGGATCCAATATGTGCGGCGAATCTCAGCAAAGACACGTTCTGGGCCTGCATGTTTCATCCGACCGTCAAAGACATGGATGAGAAGGCGCGTCACGGGATGTGACGGGTCGAGTACCACTGGGTGCAGGTTATTGTAGGCTAGATCTTCCGACCTGCGTAGCCGCCCACCAACTCGAGTGAACTCTGCAGTGTTGTCATACTCTGGGGACAGGTTCAGAAGACGGCTGCTGCGCAGGACAGGTTTGCCAACCTTAAGAAGGGGGACCTCTTCAGGGAAACTATCTTGTTGGGCCCTCCTTAAAATGACTCTTTCGGCCTGGCGGTAGACCTCAGCACTGATACAATCATCCTCCGCAGCCGCCCCATGAAGCTTCTGGGCGGTAGCTCGGAGCAGCTCCACGAGGTGAAGTGCAGCAGGTCTGTAAACTGAGTCGGAAGCTATGCCACAGAACGTCGGCTTGCGGAGCTCAGTGGGATCTGGATTCTCTGTCAGAGAACCGACAAAATCTGCTGCCCACTGTTCTGGTCCCTTCAACGAGAAGGGTGGACCTTGGCTCCAACAATTGGGGCACACTAGGTCCTGGAGTGCCTTGCCGTGGGTGATGTCATCCGCAGGGTTCTGAAGGGAGTCAACGTAGCGCCATATGTGCTGAGGGGACAATTCTGGGATTTCTGCGACACGAGTGCCGACGAAAACTTTGAAGCGGCATGATTCCGTTTGGAGCCAGGTCAACACAGTTGTAGAGTCAGTCCACATGATAGTCTAATTGATCTCCAGCGTGAGTTCTTCATGAAGTAACTTTGCGATTTGCGCTCCAGTCTGCGCGCCACACAGCTCCAGGCGAGGCATTGGGTGCAAAAGCGTCTTGGGGAGACCCTGGATCGAGCCATCACAAAGGCCAGGTGAGTTGAGCCATCATCTTCTATCATCCTGAGGTATGCCACTACCCCATAGGCTTGCTCGGACCCACCACAGAAGATGTGCAGCTCTGTTAGTTTCACTGAGGTTGTGACTCTCTTTGGTAGATACGGGCGTAGGAAGTGCATTTGTGGGAGGAAATGCAGTTCTTCTTCCCAATTCTTCTTCCATTGCTGAAGGAGGTCGGGAGGCAGCTGGGGGTCATCCCAGCCTCTTGGCTTGTCCCATAAGCCTCTCACTAGCATCTTGGCTCGGGTTGTGAATGGAAGGATGAAGCCCAAGGGATCATACTGGCATAGTGGGCTCACCATAATCCACTGGACGATGTTTATAGCCCAAAACCTCAGTGCAAAAGTGTCAACTGAGACCAAGAGTTGACTCAGGACTGTCCGTCTTGTGTGTGGGCCAAAGCTCGGCGCTGTTAGACCTAGCATCTTCGGGGAGGTGACTGATAACGCTGGGCTCATTACTGGCCTACTGACACAGAACAAATACAGCTGAGGAGAAGAGGGCTCGTAACTTGTCCACCAGTTCTCTTGCAGTGGTGCTGGAGGGAAGACTCTGGAGGCAATTATCGACAGAAGCATCGTTCAATGGAGGTCCTTACCTCATCATTAGGCTGACTGTGTTCCCCCGTGTGCCGTTGCAGGGAAAATATGGCGCAACAGGGGCTGCATGTGCTGCCAAAGACTACTTGCCACTCGTACACCGCCACCGGCTCCTCTTGGCATAAGTCACGCCACATAAAACGTAGGAGAGGACAGTTTTCAGGTAAGAGATGGACTTTGGTGGAACATGGACTTGAGGTCTAACAGCCACCGGCTGCTCGCGGAATCGGAGGAGGACTCCTAGCAGCGATGCCCCTAAGGTGGGCCCAGATAGGAGGTAGTCATTCAAGTTCTGCCCTCGATGCTGGAATGAGCAGTTCAACACTAGGCGGTGCTTTCCATTGTGGCTGACAAGGTGGTGGGGAATGTACCATGACTCGTTTCCTTGGTCCAGGGCAGACTGATTGATCTTGACGACCACCATGAGGTCCCATGCGCACTGGTGCAGTGGGAGTGAGTAGGTGCGGGTCGTCACTGCCGATGAGCAGCAGGTGTTGGATGCCCTTGAAAGCCTGAAGGGGGATGTCTGACAAGTGCTTGTATTTCCTCTTGAGGAACCCGATGGGGTAAGTCTGGTCAGCTAAATCAATAGTAGTGGCTGTGAAGGCATTGGCGTCACGATATTGAGTCCTTGGCCTAGCCTTGGGTGAGATGATGAAGGACACACGACTGCCCTAAAGAGTTTGCACATCCTGTCTGATCGTGCTGAGTGGCAGGCTTTCAAGGATGCCTTGGAGACCTAATTTCTGAGCGGCGGTCAGCAGTAGCATCGTTCTTTCTGACCCATCGTCCAACACTGCATAGGTCTCGAGGGTGCGGCTGCCAGGGTGTACGGACACATAACTACTTTGATCAGGGTGCGGCTGCTCTCTGTAGGCCGGTCGAGGTATAGTACTCGTGTGGAACTCTCACCACTATCCTGCGGTGGTACCATTGGTTTTGTTCCGCGCCTTTGCCATGTGTTGACATCATCACGATGCGTAGGTGACGACCTTAGCACAGTTGACAGGGCTTCTTTAAGTTGCATTGCGCTGCTTGGTGTGAACGGGCACAACGCCAGCATCTTTTGTTGGCCTTTATCCACTCTGTGAGCTGGTCTTGGGTTAATTGGCTGACGGCCGGACACTGGCTGAGGTGGTGTTTATAGAAGGCACAACGAGGTGAAGGCTTAGCTTCTGTGTGTGAAGTACTCGGTGGTGGCAGTTCCTTGGGCGTGTTATCGGAGCCAAGCAGCACGGTGACTGGTCGTTTGGTTTGGCGCTTGTCAGGCTTCACGAAATTCTCTTTGTCTTTTGCCCTGATGGGGCTTAGCTTGACACCAGGATTCATACTTGAGCCATTGGGCAAGATCGTCAAGAGCGTAGCTATTGCTGCGGCGAGTGCACATGCATCTGCGAAACTCAGCTCACTGCTCTGGGTAACTTGCTGATTAGGCGAGCGACATGAGAGCCGCACCATAACTCCACTTTTCCATCTGGGCCTAGCCTTTTCAACATCCCCACCAATGCCTGGATCTGAAGAAAAAACCTTTCAAAGGCAGCACTGTCTCCTCTTCTAATGTCAGGTGAGTCCATCACTGTGGCGATCCTCTTCAAGACCAACTGGTGAGGCTGTCCGAAGTTTTCATTTAGAGCCAACATGGTGGTAAAGGGCATCTGAGAATGGAGGTAAGCATCAGCGATGAGTTTGGCTTCCTCCAACTTTAGGACTTGGTACTTGAACAGTTCAACGCTGTTGGCAGGTAACAAGTTCTCTAAGGCAATCTTGAGGTGAGCAAACTCACCAGGGTCTCTACGACAGAGATTGGGAATAGTCGGATGGTAGGCATGCTCATGTTCTGGGTGGATTGCCAGGCGGAAGTTGACGCCTGCCTTGGCGTGTAGACAGGCGGTGGAAGTGGAGCTGCATGAGGGTCGAACAACAGAGGGTTTTGAGGCACTTCGTAGGGTGTGGAGGTGAACCCTGGTGTTGACGGAACCACCCCAGGCCAGGCAGTTGCCGGAAGGGGGTTAGCCTGCTGGGCAGCTATGGGTTGGCTTACTCTGAGGGGGTTATGGCTAGAGGCCGACAAAGTCTCATTCTTTGTAGCTTGAAGTTCCCCCATTAATCAATTGAGGTGTTCGATTGTAGGTTGGTTCATCTCCTCTTCTACACATGGTGGTGGTGGTGGTAGGGGCCAGTCCACATCTCCTCTTCGCATGTATCTATACAATGGCCATGTACGTCAGTGGACTGTGGGAGGCTTCTTGCGTCATTGACCAACTGGTGGATATCTATACTGACTGCCTTTAACTCGTGGAGCTCTGCCATTATGGACTGCTGGAACTGCTGAAGCAGGTGTCTTTCACGTTGGATTTCCTCCAGCTCCATTCTGGATACTAGGATTTGTTGAGTGTCAGGGCTCAAGGCGTTAAGTGGGGTTATTGGACCACGGAACCTCTCGTGTTCTCTGTATGGACATAGCTGTAGGGCTAGCTGTTCCTCAGGGGTATGCCAAGGACTAATCGGGGTGTAGCATGCACCGCTTTGCTGGAGGGCAGCATCCCGACACAGCTGAGTATGGGAGGGAGTAGAACACTCGGAGGAGACGGGGGTCATCTCGGCCGCACCCTTTGTGGTCGCCAGTGATTGAGCATTGCGATCCGAGACCATCCAGGTTGGTCTCATAGTCTTCGTAACAGATGCGGACGTGCGCCATAGGCTTCGAACTGAGCAGCATCCATCTTGTCTCGCTTGAGTGTGATGTACTATCTGGCTCGACTGACCATTAATGTTCTGGAGGCTATGTCGATAGCGGGTGTGTGAATAGTGACTGTAATAGGGCAGTGCAAATTTCTATCCTACACAAGCTGGAGCGCCGGCCAGAGCGCTACTTCAAGGCCAGGATGCAGCAAAGATAGGTGAAGACAAGATGGCGGAATAAGGAGGCAGGTTGCTGGTACAATTCAACTTTATCCAACACTATCAAATAAAGGTCCATTCATTCATAGAGTTTCCAAGAACATCCAATATTGCCCACATTAACCTTGTCCATGTAAATGCAGCCCTATGGGGGGCACAAGTCAGTGCAAACTGTAGGCCGGTCCCAAGCCCGGATAAATGCAGAGGGTTGCGTCAGGAAGGGCATCCGGCTTAAAACCTTGCCAAACAAATATGAGCGTTCATCCAAAGAATTCCATACCGGATCGGTCGTGGCCCGGGTTAACAACGTCCGCCACCGGCGCCGTCAACCTGCAGGGCGCTGTTGGAAATTCAGCTACTGTGGGTCGAAGTCAAAGAAGAAGAAGAAGAAGAAGAGGTGGAAAGCGGGTTCTTCGGCAGAAAGAGAAGAGGAAAACACAGAGCCTAGAACTGAATGTGGGGACTTTGAATGTTGGGACTATGACAGGAAAATCCCGGGAGTTGGTTGACATGATGATTAGGAGAAAGGTTGATATATTGTGTGTCCAGGAGACCAGGTGGAAAGGCAGTAAGGCTAGAAGTTTAGGGGCAGGGTTTAAATTATTTTACCATGGTGTAGATGGGAAGAGAAATGGAGTCGGGGTTATTTTAAAAGAAGAGTTGGCTAAGAATGTCTTGGAGGTGAAAAGAGTATCAGATCGAGTGATGAGGCTGAAATTTGAAATTGAGGGTGTTATGTGTAATGTGATTAGTGGCTATGCCCCACAGGTAGGATGTGACCTAGAGGTGAAAGAGAAATTCTGGAAGGAGCTAGATGATGTAGTTCTGAGCATCCCAGACAGAGAGAGAGTCGTAATTGGTGCAGATTGTAATGGACATGTTGGTGAAGGTAATAAGGGTGATGAAGAAGTGATGGGTAAGTACGGTATCCAGGAAAGGAACTTGGAGGGACAGATGGTGGTAGACTTTGCAACAAGGATGCAAATGGCTGTAGTGAACACTTTTTTCCAGAAGAGGCACGAACATAGGGTGACCTACAAGAGCGGAGGTAGAAGCACACAGGTGGATTACATCTTGTGCAGACGATGTAATCTGAAGGAGGTTACCAACTGTAAGGTAGTGGTAGGGGAGAGTGTGGCTAGACAGCATAGGATGGTGGTGTGTAAGATGACTCTGGTGGTGGGGAGGAAAATTAGGAAGACAAAGGCAGAGAAGAGAACCATGTGGTGGAAGCTGAGACAGGACGAGTGTTGTGCAGGCTCTCGGTGGACGGGAAGAGCTTCCAGAAGACTGGACCACTGCAGCCAAGGTGATCAGAGAAGCAGGCAGGAGAGTACTTGGTGTATCTTCTGGCAGGAAAGGAGAGAAGGAGACTTGGTGGTGGAACCTCACAGTACATGAAATCATACAAGGAAAACGGTTAGCTAAGAAGAAGTGGGACACTGAGAGGACCGAGGAGAGGCGAAAGGAATACATTGAGATGCGACACAGGGCAAAGGTAGAGGTGGCAAAGGCAAAACAAGAGGCATATGATGACATGTATGGCAGGTTGGACACTAAAGAAGGAGAAAAGGATCTATACAGGCTGGCCAGACAGAGGGATAGAGATGGGAAGGATGTGCAGCAGGTTAGGGTGATTAAGGATAGAGATGGAAATATGTTGACTGGTGCCAGCAGTGTGCTAGGTAGATGGAAAGAATACTTCGAGGAGTTGATGAATGAGGAAAATGATAGAGAAGGGAGAGTAGAAGAGGCAAGTGTGGTGGACCAGGAAGTGGCAATGATTAGTAAGGGGGAAGTTAGAAAGGCATTAAAGAGAATGAAAAATGGAAAGGCAGTTGGTCCTGATGACATTCCTGTGGAGGTATGGAAGCATCTAGGAGAGGTGGCTGTGGAGTTTTTGACCAGCTTGTTCAATAGAATTCTAGTGTGTGAGAAGATGCCTGAGGAATGGAGGAAAAGTGTACTGGTGCCCATTTTTAAGAACAAAGGTGATGTGCAGAGCTGTGGCAACTATAGAGGAATAAAGTTGATGAGCCACACAATGAAGTTATGGGAAAGAGTAGTGGAGGCTAGACTCAGGACAGAAGTGAGTATTTGCGAGCAACAGTATGGTTTCATGCCTAGAAAGAGTACCACAGATGCATTATTTGCCTTGAGGATGTTGATGGAAAAGTACAGAGAAGGTCAGAAGGAGCTACATTGTGTCTTTGTAGATCTAGAGAAAGCCTATGACAGAGTACCCAGAGAGGAACTGTGGTACTGCATGCGGAAGTCTGGAGTGGCAGAGAAGTATGTTAGAATAATACAGGACATGTACGAGGGCAGCAGAACAGCGGTGAGGTGTGCTGTCGGTGTGACAGAAGAATTTAAGGTGGACGTGGGACTGCATCAGGGATCAGCCCTGAGCCCCTTCCTTTTTGCAGTGGTGATGGAGAGGCTGACAGATGAGGTTAGACTGGAATCCCCGTGGACCATGATGTTTGCAGATGACATTGTGATCTGCAGTGAAAGCAGGGAGCAGCTGGAGGAACAGTTAGAAAGATGGAGGCATGCACTGGAAAGAAGAGGAATGAAGATTAGCCGAAGTAAAAGAGAATATATGTGCATGAATGAGAGGGGTGGTGGGGGAAGAATGAGGCTACAGGGAGAAGAGATGGCAAAGGTAGAGGACTTTAAATACTTGGGGTCAACCGTCCAGAGCAATGGTGAGTGTGGTCAGGAAGTGAAGAAACGGGTCCAAGCAGGTTGGAACGGGTGGAGGAAGGTGTCAAGTGTGTTATGTGACAGAAGAGTCTCTGCTAGGATGAAGGGCAAAGTTTATAAAACAGTGGTGAGGCCAGCCATGATGTATGGATTAGAGACAGTGGCACTGAAGAGAAAACAGGAAGCAGAGCTGGAGGTGGCGGAAATGAAGATGTTGAGGTTCGCTCTCGGAGTGACCAGGTTGGATAAAATTAGAAATGAGCTCATCAGAGGGACAGCCAAGGTTCGATGTTTTGGAGACAAAGTTAGAGAGAGCAGACTTCAATGGTTTGGACACGTCCAGAGGAGAGAGAGAGTGAGTATATTGGTAGAAGGATGATGAGGATGGAGCTGCCAGGCAAGAGAGCTAGAGGAAGACCAAAGAGAAGGTTGATGGATGTCGTGAGGGAAGACATGATGGCAGTTGGTGTTTGAGAGGAGGATGCAGGAGATAGGCTCTCATGGAAAAGGATGACGCGCTGTGGCGACCCCTAACGGGACAAGCCGAAAGGAAAAGAAGAAGAAGAACCTTGTCCATGTAACTTTTTACTTTCTACTTCATTGCTCACCCGCTTGCGCACACACGAGCCACAAAGGACCCAAACTTAGCCGGTCCAGGGCGGAATGAGAAGCTGAAGTTAAGAGGGAAGAAGGCCCCAGCGAGCTTGTCGGGGTTGAAGACGTTTGGAGGTAGACAAGGTTTTTGTGATCGGTCCAAATGATAAACGGAGAATCAGTCCCCCTCCAGCCAATGCCTCCACTCCTCCAATGCCGAGACGATGGCCAGCAGCTCACTGTTACCAACGTCGTAATTCCGTTCGGCAGATGACAGACGATGGAAAAAAAACACACGGGGATGTAGTTTCTGGGAAGTGGGATCCCGCTGCGATAGAATGGCCCTCGTCCCAATGTCCAAGGCATCGACCTCCACAATAAACTGGAGGGAGGGCTCGGGTTGCTTCAGGATGGGGGCATTGGTGAATAAGTCTTTTACATGGTCGAAGGCTTGGGATGCAGCTGGGGTCCACTGGAATGGAGAGCTTGTGGAGGTAAGGCTCGTGAGAGGAATAGCCACTTTATTGTAATTGCAGATGAAGTGGCGGTAGAAATTGGCGAATCCCGGGAAATGTTGTCGTTCTTTGGGGGTGGAGGGAGTGGGCCAGTTGACAACTGCTTGGATCTTAGCTGGGTCTGGTTGTAATTGTCCTTTGGCAATGACATAGGCCAGGAAGTGTACGTAGGAGAGGCGGAATTCACATTTTTCTGGTTTGACATAGAGGCGGTTCTCAAGGAGACACTGGAATACTTGGCGGACATGATGGCGGTCTGCTTCGGGAGAGCGGGAGAAAAGGAGAATGTTATCTAAACAGACGAAAACAAACCGCCTCAAGATATCACGGAGGACGTCATTAATGAAGGTTTGGATATCTCAACATCACTGAAGTCAATTATTGTGAGAGGGCCAAGTGCTTCAAGGACAACAAACAAGCCAACCATCTTTTTTTTGTATTTCTAGATCAAAGGAATTCCTGCGCCCATTTGTGGGTTTATTAGAGCTATCCTTCTCTCTTTGGACAATAACCTGTCCTTGGTTTACAGCAGAGGTTTGGGTCCCAAAGAAGTCTGTTTTGCATTTTAGGAGATAAGGTGTACCATCTGTTTGGCAGGTCATTCTTTTGAACGCCAGCAGGCGGGTGGGTGTTCCACGGACAAAGAGGGCCACCTTGTAGCCAAAAGTGACACCAACGATAGGTAAGGGGGAGTAGCTTTACAATGCAAACCTTAATGAACCAATCAGGCTTAGGGGCAGTACTTAAGCGTACGCCCATAGATGCGAGACTTTATAAGCTTATGACTGAGATCTTCGGGGCTGGGCTCATAGCAAATCTGACCATGAAAACAGCTGTTAAGACAGAAAGGCTTGTTCCAACTAATGTTGGAAGTATATATATGTGAAAAGTAGAAATTCTGGAGGTGTTTATGTAAATGCTTTGTCAGAAGAAATTTCCAAGTTGATTTAAAAAAAAAATAATGTGCTTCACCCTCTTCAGCTCAATATTCTTTCTAGTGCCTGCATTCCACTTCTGTGTCTTTCTCTGTCCGGCTGCATTCTCCACCTGAATTGAAAATACATAGACATCAAATGTCTATTTTTTTATTTTTTATATTTTTTAACATAATCTGTTTACTGAAATTTTCAGATATAGCTAATACAACAGCATGACAATAACAAGGCAAACACAATACAAAACTAGATAAACACACAAAGAAACACACAAAAGAAATATGAAACAAAATAATTAAAAACGGGTAAAATTGATATTGGAATCTAGGGAACCAAGTGCAAGACAAGAACAGAAAGGTTGCATATAATAATCACAAATTATGAAAATGATATATGAATAGCAACCAGTTAATTTTTTCGCGTAATTGTAAAAAAAAACAAAAAATGTACCGGCATTACCAGATAACTAGCAACCCTTTATTGCTCAGTGACTGATTTTTGTCAATGTCTTTATGTCTCAAAAGTGTTCTCTGTCAATTGACTGTCTGTTGTGGTACTAGAGCAGCTCCAACTACCGGAGACAAATTCCTTGTGTGTTTTTTGGACATACTTGGCAAATAAAGATGATTCTGATGAAGAAATAGCCACGCAAACACACACCCACCCACCCACTCACACACAAACACTTTTTGGAATGTGTTGCAGCCATAAAATTCTAAGTGAATGATTTGTTGCTAAAAACAATAAAGTTTATCAGTTTGAACATTAAATATCTTGTCTTAGTAGTGTATTCAATTAAATATAGGTTGGACATGACTTGCAAATCATTGTATTCTGTTTTTATTTATTTTTAACACAACGTCCTAACTTCATTGGAATTGGGGTTGTATGTGAAGGAGGAATCAGTGAACTGCATTTCAGCAAAATTATGCATTTTGCAAGCAAAGTAACAAAGGCAATAAAAACTGCTTCTGAGGGGAAGAGTGGTATTGTGGGAGGAGGTACACCAACAATGCAGTCAGTGTATTGGTTTCTATTCATTTATGAATAACCCTTGATTGGGTTCCAAATATTTCACCCCAGAAATAGTGCAAAGCCGGGCAGGACCAAAACATATGGCTGTGGCTCGCCAGTGCTTGGCGACATCTGTCACAAGTTGGGTCCATGTCCTGGTAAATTTTAGAGAGCCTGATCTTCGTGCCGTGGGATAAATAATTTTATACGAGATCACTCTGTTATGCGCAAATAGAAGATTTATTAACCCTATCAAGGGGCCTCTCCCCAAAGTTCCTTCGAGATCTCCCACCCACATCCATTTCCTAGAGTGTTTTAATCAAATTCAGAGAAACAAGGTGAAGAGAATGAATACGAGTGTTAAAGTATGATGTAATACCCTGAAGGGCAGGTGTTGATTTATAGATCATGTCCAAGGAGAGTCTACGGGTGTATTAGAAAAATGTGGAATCTAGCATTAGCAAAACTAAGGATCTGTAAGTACCTGAAGAATTGCTGTTTGGGAAGACCAAATGTTTTAGGCAACTGATCGAAAGACACAACAGTGTTATAAACGTACAAATCCTTAAATTATTTAATTCCATGGTTAGACCAGTTTGCAAATGCACCATCAACCAAAGATGGAGGGAAATTATGAGCTGTAGTTATTGGAGCTAAGATTGAATATGTTCAGAGACTGAAATTACGTCTGAACTGATTTTCACGGTTTTGACAATGACATTCTCCGTGTTCTCAGAAGAGGCGTTTCCAATGGGGGAATGAGCAAAAGCCAAAAGTGATACTGGGCCACATGAAGCAGTCTCCATTTTAAGCCAAATAGGGAGGGGAAATATAAGTCAAATTGTAGCCAAAATTGAATTTTATTGAGATTAGCTGCCCAGAAATAAAATATTAAATTTGGTAAAGCCATTCCCCTCAAGGCGGCACGGTGGACGACTGGTTAGCACATCTGCCTCACAGTTCTGAGGACCGGGGTTCAAATCCCAGCATCGCCTGTGTGGAGTTTGCATGTTCTCCCTGTGCCTGCGTTGGTTTTCTCCGGGCACTCTGGTTTCCTCTCACATCCCAAAAACATGCGTGGTAGGTTGATTGAAGACTCTAAATTGCCCGTAGGTGGGAATGTGAGTGCAAATGGTTGTTTGTTTATATGTGGGTGGCGACGAGTTCAGGGTGTACCCCGCCTCCCGCCTGAAGATAGCTGGGATAGGCTCCAGCACACCCGCGAGGTAAAGAAAATGGATGGATGGATGGCATTCCCCTCAATGTCTTTGGCCTTGAAAAGAATTGCTTTCAGATCCTTGAGGTTTTACTGTTCCACATAAATTCTGAGATGGCAGTATCAATTTTGCAAAATCATTTTTGTGAGCAAAAAATAGGTACACACTGAAACAGGTATAACAATTTTGGTAAGGCGTTCACCTTGACAGAGTTAATTCGTGCAGCTAAAGACAAATTCATCACTGACCAACGAACAAAACCATTGTATTGTATGGGTCAAAAGCCTTACAAAGGTCTTTAAATTTGTGAGTCACTTCAATCCCGAAATAAGTAAAGCTATGCTCTGCAATTTTAAATGGTAAGAGCTGTACTAAGTACTCATGTGCTGGCTTATTCAATGGAAATTACTCACTTATTTTTAAATTAAGTTTATAGCCTGATATGGAACCAAATAAGTTAAATATGTTGAGGGCCACAGGAATAGAGACAGAGAAGTTTGAGACGGAGAGGAGCAAATTGTCCTATAAAGAGATACTTTCTGTTCAATCCCATCCATCCATCCATCCATTTTCTACTGCTTATCCGGGTCGGGTCGCGGGGGCAGTAGCTTTAGCAGGGACGCCCAGACTTCCCTCTCCCCAGCCACTTCCTCCAGCTCTTCCTGGGGGATCCCGAGGCGTTCCCAGGCCAGCCAAAGAACGTAGTCTCTCCAGCGTGTCCTGGGTCGTCCCCGGGGTCTCCTCCCGGGGGGACGTGCCCGGAACACCTCACCAGGGAGGCGTCCGGGGGCATCCGAATCAGATGCCCCAGCCACATCATCTGGCTCCTCTCAATGCGGAGGAGCAGCGGCTCTACTCTGAGATCCTCCCGGATGACCGAGCTTCTCACCCTCTCGCTAAGGTAGAGCCCGGACACCCTGCGGATGAAACTCATTTCGGCCGCTTGTATCCGGGATCTTGTTCTTTCGGTCACGACCAACAGCTCATGACCATAGGTGAGGGGAGGAACGAAGATCGACCTGTAAATTAAGAGCTTAGCCTTTCGGCTTAGCTCCTTCTTTACCACAACGGACCGATACAAAGTCCGCATCACTGCAGACGCTGCACCGATCCGCCTGTCAACCTCCCGTTCCATTCTTCCCTCACTCGTGAACAAGACCCCAAGATACTTGAACTCCTCCACTTAGGGCAGGATCTCATCCCCGACCTGGAGAGGGCATGCCACCCTTTTCCGACTGAGGACCATGGTCTCAGATTTGGAGGTGCTGATTCTCATCCCAGCCGCTTCACACTCGGCTGCGAACTGCTCCAGTGAGAGTTGGAGCTCAGGGCTTGATGAAGCCAACAGAACCACATCATCAGCAAAAAGCAGAGATGCAATACTGAGGCCACCAAACCGGACCCCCTCTACGCCTTGGCTGCGCCTAGAAATTCTGTCCATAAAAGTTATGAACAGAATCGGTGACAAAGGGCAGCCTTGGCGGAGTCCAACCCTCACCGGGAACGAGTCCGACTTACTGCCGGATATGCAGACCAAACTCTGACTCCGGTCGTACAGGGACCGAACAGCCCGTATCAGGGGGTTCGGTACCCCATACTCCCAAAGCACCCTCCACAGGACTCCCTGAGGGACACGGTCGAACACCTTCTCCAAGTCCACAAAACACATGTTGAGTGGTTGGGCAAACTCCCTCGAGGACCCTGCCGAGGGTGTAGCGCTGATCCACTGTTCCACGGCCAGGACGAAAACCACACTGCTCCTCCTGAATCTGAGATTCGACTTCCCGACGGACCCTCCTCTCCAGCACCCCTGAATAGACCTTACCAGGGAGGCTGACCAGTGTGAACCCGCTGTAGTTGGAACACACCCTCCGGTCCCCCTTCTTAAAAAGGGGGACCACCACCCCAGTCTGCCAATCCAGAGGCACTGTCCCCGATGTCCATGCGATGTTGCAGAGGCGTGTCAACCAGGACAGCCCCACAACATCCAGAGCCTTTCGGAACTCCGGGAGAATCTCATCCACCCCTGGGGCCCTGCCACCGAAGAGCTTTTTAACTACCTCGGTGACCTCAAACCCAGAGATAGGAGAGCCCGCCTCAGAGAACCCACACTTTGCTTCCTCATGGGAAGGCGTGTCGGTGGAATTGAGGAGGTCTTTGAAGTATTCTCCCCACCGACTCACAACATCCCGAGTCGAGGTCAGCAGCGCCCCATCCCCACTATACACAGTGTTGGTGGTGCATTGCTTTCCTCTCCTGAGACATCGGATGGACCAGAATTTCATCGAAGCCGTCCGGAAGTCTTTCTCCATGGCCTCACCGAACTCCTCCCATACCCGAGTTTTTGCTTCAGCGACCACCAGAGCTGCATTCCGCTTGGCCAGCCGGTACCCATCAGCTGCCTCAGGAGTCCCACAGGCCAAAAAGGCCCAATAGGACTCCTTCTTCAGCTTGACGGCATCCCTCACTGTTGGTGTCCACCAACGGGTTCGGGGATTGCCGCCACGGCACCGACCACCTTACGGCCACAGCTCCGTTCGGCCGCCTCAGCAATGGAGGCGTGGAACATGGTCCACTCAGACTCGTCAAAGACTTTTTCTGTGTCTAATGTGATGACAGCATACGGCCCAGAGGTCGAGGGGAGATGATAAAGGGGCGAGTTCTAGCCAGAAAGCCCCAGAATTGGCTTGGAAACCAGCTTGTGTGAAGCTAACACTGAAAACAAAAAATGTGTACAGAAGGCATTGGGAAGGATCTTTAAGCAATAAAAACTGCAAATATGTGTAAAAGCCCAACAAAAGGCAAGGGATTCAAATCACAAACTATAACTAGGGTAAAGAGGCAAGTTGTAGCCTAAAAAGCCCCAGAATATACTTGGTAAGCAAGTGTGATGTTATGAGTGAAAATAAAAAGTACAGCAGGCGCTGGGAATCATTTTTAAGCCATAAAAACTGCAAATGTGTAAAGGTCCAACCAAACCTTTGGGATTCAAAACCATCCATCCATCCATTTTCTGAGCCGCTCCTCACTAGGGTCACGGGCATGCTGGAGCAGCTATGATCGGCTATCATCGGGCAGGAGGCGGGGTACTGGTTGCCAGCCATTCGCAGGGCACATACAAACAAACAACTATTCACACTCACATTCACACCTACGGGCAATTTTAGAGTCTCCAATTCATGCATGTTTTTGGCATGTGGGAGGAAATCGGAGTGCCCGAAGAAAACCCACGCAGGCTTATCGCTTAAAAATGCTTCCCAGTGGCTGCTGTACACTTTTTTATTTTCACTCATAAATTCACACAGGCTGCTTTCCAAGTAAATTCTCTTGCATTCGAGGGTAAAACCCTCCCCTTTATACTAGTTACAGGTAATGTTTGAATTTCAAAGCTTTAGTTGGACTTTTACACACATTTGCAGTTTTTATTGCTTAAAAATGCTTCCCAGCGCCTGCTGTACACTTTTTTTTATTTTCACTCATAACTTCACACAGGATACTTTCCAAGTAGATTCTCTTGCATTCTAGGGTAGAAATCTCCCCTTTATACTAGTTACAGGCAGTGGTTTGAATCCCAAAGCTTTGGTTGGACATTGAGACACATTTGCAGTTTTTATGGCTTAAAAATGTTTCCAAGCACCAAGTGTACACTTTTTTAAATTTTCACTCATAACTTCACACAGGATACTTTCCAAGTAAATTCTGATGCTTTCTAGGCAAGAACTCTCCACTTTATACGAGTTACAGGCATTAGTTTGAATCCCAAACTTTGGTTGGACTTTTAGACACGTTTGCAGTTTTTATGGCTTAAAAATGCTTCCTTGCGCATAGTGTACACTTTTTTTTAATTTTCACTCATAACTTCACACAGGATATTTTCCAAGTAAATTCTCTTGCATTCTAGCGTATAACTCTCCCCTTTATGCGAGTTACAGGCAGTGGTTATAATCCCAAAGCTTTGGTTGGACTTTTACACAAATTTTCTGTTTTTATGGCTTAAAAATGCTTCCCAACGCCTTGTGTACACTTTTTTTATTTTGACTCATAACTTCACAAAGGATGCTTTCCAAGTTAATTCTCTTGCATTTTAGAGTAAAACTCTCCCCTTTATACTAGTTACAGGCAGTGGTTTGAATCCCAAAGCTTTGGTTGGACATTGAGACACATTTGCAGTTTTTATGGCTTAAAAATGTTTCCAAGCACCAAGTGTACACTTTTTTAAATTTTCACTCATAACTTCACACAGGATACTTTCCAAGTAAATTCTGAGGCTTTCTAGGCAAGAACTCTCCACTTTATACGAGTTACAGGCATTAGTTTGAATCCCAAACTTTGGTTGGACTTTTAGACACGTTTGCAGTTTTTATGGCTTAAAAATGCTTCCTTGCGCCTAGTGTACACTTTTTTTTTATTTTCACTCATAACTTCAAACAGGATATTTTCCAAGTAAATTCTCTTGCATTCTAGCGTAGAACTCTCCCCTTTATACTAGTTACAGCCAGTGGTTATAATCCCAAAGCTTTGGTTGGACTTTTACACACATTTTCTGTTTTTATGGCTTAAAAATGCTTCCCAACGCCTTGTGTAAACTTTTTTTATTTTGACTCATAACTTCACAAAGGATGCTTTCCAAGTTAATTATCTTGCATTTTAGAGTAAAACTCTCCCATTTATACTAGTTACAGGCAGTGGTTTAAATCCCAAAGCTTTGATTGGAGTTTTACACACATTTGCAGTTTCTATCGCTTAAAAATGCTTCCCAGCGCCTGCTGTACACTTTTTTTATTTTCACTCATAACTTCACAAAGGATGCTTTCCCAGTAAAGTCTCTTGCTTATGATAGTAGAGCTCTCCCCTTTATACTAGTTACAGGCAGTGGTTTGAATCCCAAAGCTTTGGTTGGACTTTTACACACATTTTCTGTTTTTATGGCTTAAAAATGCTTCCCAACGCCTTGTGTACACTTTTTTTATTTTGACTCATAACTTCACAAAGGATGCTTTCCAAGTTAATTCTCTTGCATTTTAGAGTAAAACTCTCCCCTTTATACTAGTTACAGGCAGTGGTTTGAATCCCAAAGCTTTGGTTGGACATTGAGACACATTTGCAGTTTTTATGGCTTAAAAATGTTTCCAAGCACCAAGTGTACACTTTTTTAAATTTTCACTCATAACTTCACACAGGATACTTTCCAAGTAAATTCTGAGGCTTTCTAGGCAAGAACTCTCCACTTTATACGAGTTACAGGCATTAGTTTGAATCCCAAACTTTGGTTGGACTTTTAGACACGTTTGCAGTTTTTATGGCTTAAAAATGCTTCCTTGCGCCTAGTGTACACTTTTTTTTAATTTTCACTCATAACTTCAAAAAGGATATTTTCCAAGTAAATTTTCTTGGATTCTAGCGTAGAACTCTCCCCTTTATACTAGTTACAGCCAGTGGTTATAATCCCAAAGCTTTGGTTGGACTTTTACACACATTTTCTGTTTTTATGGCTTAAAAATGCTTCCCAACGCCTTGTGTACACTTTTTTTATTTTGACTCATAACTTCACAAAGGATGCTTTCCAAGTTAATTCTCTTGCATTTTAGAGTAAAACTCTCCCATTTATACTAGTTACAGGCAGTGGTTTAAATCCCAAAGCTTTGGTTGGAGTTTTACACACATTTGCAGTTTCTATCGCTTAAAAATGCTTCCCAGCGCCTGCTGTACACTTTTTTTATTTTCACTCATAACTTCACAAAGGATGCTTTCCCAGTAAAGTCTCTTGCTATTTAGAGTAGAACTCTCCCCTTTATACTAGTTACAGGCAGTGGTTTGAATCCCAAAGCTTTGGTTGGAGTTTTACACACATTTGCAGTTTTTTATTGCTTAATAACGCTTGCCAGCGCCTGCTGGACACTTTTTTTTAAATTTTGACTCATAACTTCACAAAAGATGCTTTCCCAGTAAAATCTCTTGCTTATTAGAGAAGAAATCTCCCCTCTATACTAATTAAAGGCAGTGGTTTGAATCCCATAGCTTTGGTTGGTGTTTTACACACATTTGCAGTTTTTTATTGCGTAAAAACGCTTCCCAGCACCTGCTGTACACTTTTTTTTTTATTTTGACTCATAACTTCACAAAGGATGCTTTCCAAGTTAATTCTCTTGCATTTTAGAGTAAAACTCTCCCATTTATACTAGTTACAGGCAGTGGTTAAATCCCAAAGCTTTGGTTGGAGTTTTACACACATTTGCAGTTTCTATCGCTTAAAAATGCTTCCCAGCGCCTGCTGTACACTTTTTTTATTTTCACTCATAACTTCACAAAGGATGCTTTCCCAGTAAAGTCTCTTGCTTATGATAGTAGAGCTCTCCCCTTTATACTAGTTACAGGCAGTGGTTTGAATCCCAAAGCTTTGGTTGGAGTTTTACACACATTTGCAGTTTTTTATTGCTTAAAAACGCTTCCCAGTGCCTGCTGTACACTTTTTTTTTATTTTAACTCATAACTTCACAAAAGATGCTTTCCCAGTAAAATCTCTTGCTTATTAGAGAAGAAATCTCCCCTCTGTACTAATTACAGGCAGTGGTTTGAATCCCAAAGCTTTGGTTGGAGTTTTACACACATTTGCAGTTTTTTATTGCTTGAAAACGCTTCCCAGTACCTGCTGTACACGTTTTCTATTTTGACTCATAACTTCACAAAGGATGCTTTCCCAGTAAAATCTCTTGCTATTTAGAGTAGAACTCTCCCCTTTATACTAGTAACAGGCAGTGGTTTGAATCCCAAATCTTTGGTTGGAGTTTTACACACATTTGTAGTTTTTTATTGCTTAAAAACGCTTCCCAGCGCCAGCTGTACACGTTTTCAATTTTGACTCATAACTTCACAAAGGATGCTTTCCCATTAAAATCTCTTGCTTTTCAGAGTAGAACACTCCCCTTTATACTAGTTACAGGCAGTGGTTTGAATCCCAAAGCTTTGGTTGGAGTTTTACACACATTTGCAGTTTTTTATTGCTTAAAAACGCTTCCCAGCGCCTGCTGTACACGTTTTCTATTTTGACTAATAACTTCACAAAGGATGCTTTCCCAGTATAATCTCTTGCTATTTATTGTAGAACTCTCCCCTTTATACTCGTTACAGTCAGTGGTTTGAATCTCAAAGCTTCGGTTGGAGTTTTACACACATTTGCAGTTTTTTATTGCTTAAAAACGCTTCCCAGCACCTGCTGTACACGTTTTCTATTTTGACTCATAACTTCACAAAGGATGCTTTCCCAGTAAAATCTCTTGCTTATTAGAGAAGAAATCTCCCCTCTGTACTAGTTACAGGCAGTGGTTAGAATCCCAAAGCTTTGGTGGGAGTTTTACACACATTTGCAGTTTTTTATTGCTTAATAACGCTTGCCAGCGCCTGGTGGACACTTTTTTTTAAATTTTGACTCATAACTTCACAAAAGATGCTTTCCCAGTAAAATCTCTTGCTTATTAGAGAAGAAATCTCCCCTCTATACTAATTACAGGCAGTGGTTTGAATCCCATAGCTTTGGTTCGTGTTTTACACACATTTGCAGTTTTTTATTGCTTAAAAACGCTTCCCAGCGCCTGCTGTACACTTTTTTTTAAATTTTGAGTCATAACTTCACAAAGGATGCTTTCCCAGTCAAATCTCTGGCTATTTAGAGTAGAACTCTCACCTTTATACTAGTTACAGGCAGTGGTTTGAATCCCAAAGCTTTGGTTGGAGTTTTACACACATTTGCAGTTTTTAATTGCTTAAAAACGCTTCCCAGCGCCTGCTGTACACGTTTTCTATTTTGACTCATAACTTCACAAAGGATGCTTTCCCAGTAAAATCTCTTGCTATTTAGAGTAGAACTCTTCCCTTTATACTAGTTACAGGCAATGGTTTGAATCCCAAAGATTTGGTTGGAGTTTTACACACATTTGCAGTTTTTTATTGCTTAAAAGCGCTTCCCAGCGCCTGCTGTACACTTTTTTTTAATTTTGACTCATAACTTCACAAAAGATGCTTTCCCAGTAAAATCTCTTGCTATTTAGAGTAGAACTCTCCCCTTTATACTAGTTACAGGCAGTGGTTTGAATCCCAAAGCTTTGGTTGGAGTTTTACACACATTTGCAGTTTTTTATTGCTTAAAAACGCTTCCCAGCGCCTGCTGTACACTTTTTTTATTTTCACTCATAACTTCACAAAGGATGCTTTCCCAGTAAAATCTCTTGCTTATTAGAGAAGAAATCTCCCCTCTATACTAATTACAAGCAGTGGTTTGAATCCCAAAGCTTTGGTTGGAGTTTTACACACATTTGCAGTTTTTTATTGCTAAAAAACGCTTCCCAGCGCCTGCTGTACACGTTTCCTGTTTTGACTCATAACTTCACAAAGGATGCTTTACCAGTAAAATCTCTTGCTATTTAGAGTAGAACTCTCCCTTTTATACTAGTTACAGGCAGTGGTTTGAATCCCAAAGCTTTGGTTGGAGTTTTACACACATTTGCAGTTTTTTATTGCTTAAAAACGCTTCCCAGCGCCTGCTGTACACGTTTTCTATTTTGACTAATAACTTCACAAAGGATGCTTTCCCAGTATAATCTCTTGCTATTTATTGTAGAACTCTCCCCTTTATACTCGTTACAGTCAGTGGTTTGAATCTCAAAGCTTCGGTTGGAGTTTTACACACATTTGCAGTTTTTTATTGCTTAAAAACGATTCCCAGCACCTGCTGTACACGTTTTCTATTTTGACTCATAACTTCACAAAGGATGCTTTCCCAGTAAAATCTCTTTCCATTTAGAGTAGAACTCTCCCCTTTATACTAGTTATAGGCAGTGGTTTTTAATCCCAAAGCTTTGGTTGGAGTTTTACACACATTTGCAGGTTTTTATTTCTTGAAAACACTTCCCAGCGCCTGCTGTACACGTTTAGTATTTTGACTCATAACTTCACAAAGGATGCTTTCCCAGTAAAATCTCTTGCTATTTAGAGAATAACTCTCCCCTTTATACTAGTGACAGGCAGTGGTTTGAATACCAAAGCTTTGGTTGGAGTTTTACACGCATTTGCAGTTTTTTATTGCTTAAAAACGCTTCCCAGCGCCTGCTTTACAGTTTTTGTTTTTTTTGACTCATAACTTCACAAAAGATGCTTTCCCAGTTAAATCTTTTGCTTATTATAGAAAAAATCTCCCCTCTATACTAATTACAAGCAATGGTTTGAATCCCAAAGCTTTGGTTGGAGTTTTAGACACATTTGCAGTTTTTAATTGCTTAAAAACGCTTCCCAGCGCCTGCTGTACACGTTTTCTATTTTGACTCATAACTTCACAAAGGATGGTTTCCCAGTAAAATCTCTTGCTATTTAGAGTAGAACTCTCCCCTTTATACTAGTTACAGTCAGTGGTTTGAATCCCAAAGCTTTGGTTGGAGTTTTACACACATTTGCAATATTTTATTGCTTAAAAACGCTTCCCAGCGCCTGCTGTACACGTTTTCTATTTTGACTCATAACTTCACAAAGGATGCTTTCCCAGTAAAATCTCTTGCTATTTAGAGTACAACTCTCCCCTTTATAATAGTTACAGGCAGTGGTTTGAATCCCAAAGCTTTGGTTGGAGTTTTACACACATTTGCAGATTTTTATTGCTTAAAAACGCTTCCCAGCGCCTGCTTTACAGTTTGTTTTTTTTTGACTCATAACTTCACAAAAGATGCTTTCCCAGTAAAATCTCTTGCTTATTAGAGAAGAAATCTCCCCTCTATACTAATTACACGCAGTGGTTTGAATCCCAAAGCTTTGGTTGGAGTTTTACACACATTTGCAGTTTTTTATTGCTTAAAAACGCTTCCCAGCGCCTGCTGTACACTTTTTCTATTTTGACTCATAACTTCACAAAGGATGCTTTCCCAGTAAAATCTCTTGCTATTTAGAGAATAACTCTCCCCTTTATACTAGTGACAGGCAGTGGTTTGAATACCAAAGCTTTGGTTGGAGTTTTACACGCATTTGCAGTTTTTTATTGCTTAAAAACGCTTCCCAGCGCCTGCTTTACATTTTTTTTTTTTTTTGACTCATAACTTCACAAAAGATGCTTTCCCAGTTAAATCTCTTGCTTATTATAGAAGAAATCTCCCCTCTATAATAATTACAAGCAATGGTTTGAATCCCAAAGCTTTGGTTGGAGTTTTACACACATTTGGAGTTTTTAATTGCTTAAAAACGCTTCCCAGCGCCTGCTGTACACGTTCTCTATTTTGACTCATAACTTCACAAAGGATGGTTTCCCAGTAAAATCTCTTGCTATTTAGAGTAGAACTCTCCCCTTTATACTAGTTACAGTCAGTGGTTTGAATCCCAAAGCTTTGGTTGGAGTTTTACACACATTTGCAATTTTTTATTGCTTAAAAACGCTTCCCAGCGCCTGCTGTACACTTTTTCTATTTTGACTCATAACTTCACAAAGGTTACTTTACCAGTAAAATCTCTTGCTATTTAGAGTAGAACTCTCCCTTTTATATTAGTTACAGGCAGTGGTTTGAATCCCAAAGCTTTGTTTGGAGTTTTACACACATTTGCAGTTTTTGATTGCTTAAAAACGCTTGCCAGCGCCTGCTGTACAGTTTTTCTATTTTGACTCATAACTTCACAATGGATGCTTTCCCAGTAAAATCTCTTTCCATTTAGAGTAGAACTCTCCCCTTTATACTAGTTATAGGCAGTGGTTTTTAATCCCAAAGCTTTGGTTGGAGTTTTACACACATTTGCAGGTTTTTATTTCTTGAAAACACTTCCCAGCGCCTGCTGTACACGTTTTGTATTTTGACTCATAACTTCACAAAGGATGCTTTCCCAGTAAAATCTCTTGCTATTTAGAGAATAACTCTCCCCTTTATACAAGTGACAGGCAGTGGTTTGAATACCAAAGCTTTGGTTGGAGTTTTACACGCATTTGCAGTTTTTTATTGCTTAAAAACGCTTCCCAGCGCCTGCTTTACAGTTTTTGTTTTTTTTGACTCATAACTTCACAAAAGATGCTTTCCCAGTTAAATCTCTTGCTTATTATAGAAGAAATCTCCCCTCTATACTAATTACAAGCAATGGTTTGAATCCCAAAGCTTTGGTTGGAGTTTTACACACATTTGCAGTTTTTAATTGCTTAAAAACGCTTCCCAGCGCCTGCTGTCCACGTTTTCTATTTTGACTGATAACTTCACAAAGGATGGTTTCCCAGTAAAATCTCTTGCTATTTAGAGTAGAACTCTCCCCTTTATACTAGTTACAGTCAGTGGTTTGAATCCCAAAGCTTTGGTTGGAGTTTTACACACATTTGCAATTTTTTATTGCTTAAAAAAGCTTCCCAGCGCCTGCTGTACACGTTTTCTATTTTGACTCATAACTTCACAAAGGATGCTTTCCCAGTAAAATCTCTTGCTATTTAGAGTAGAACTCTCCCTTTTATATTAGTTACAGGCAGTGGTTTGAATCCCAAAGCTTTGTTTGGAGTTTTACACACATTTGCAGTTTTTGATTGCTTAAAAACGCTTGCCAGCGCCTGCTGTACAGTTTTTCTATTTTGACTCATAACTTCACAATGGATGCTTTCCCAGTAAAATCTCTTTCCATTTAGAGTAGAACTCTCCCCTTTATACTAGTTATAGGCAGTGGTTTTTAATCCCAAAGCTTTGGTTGGAGTTTTACACACATTTGCAGGTTTTTATTTCTTGAAAACACTTCCCAGCGCCTGCTGTACACGTTTAGTATTTTGACTCATAACTTCACAAAGGATGCTTTCCCAGTAAAATCTCTTGCTATTTAGAGAATAACTCTCCCCTTTATACTAGTGACAGGCAGTGGTTTGAATACCAAAGCTTTGGTTGGAGTTTTACACGCATTTGCAGTTTTTTATTGCTTAAAAACGCTTCCCAGCGCCTGCTTTACAGTTTTTGTTTTTTTTGACTCATAACTTCACAAAAGATGCTTTCCCAGTTAAATCTTTTGCTTATTATAGAAAAAATCTCCCCTCTATACTAATTACAAGCAATGGTTTGAATCCCAAAGCTTTGGTTGGAGTTTTAGACACATTTGCAGTTTTTAATTGCTTAAAAACGCTTCCCAGCGCCTGCTGTACACGTTTTCTATTTTGACTCATAACTTCACAAAGGATGGTTTCCCAGTAAAATCTCTTGCTATTTAGAGTAGAACTCTCCCCTTTATACTAGTTACAGTCAGTGGTTTGAATCCCAAAGCTTTGGTTGGAGTTTTACACACATTTGCAATATTTTATTGCTTAAAAACGCTTCCCAGCGCCTGCTGTACACGTTTTCTATTTTGACTCATAACTTCACAAAGGATGCTTTCCCAGTAAAATCTCTTGCTATTTAGAGTACAACTCTCCCCTTTATAATAGTTACAGGCAGTGGTTTGAATCCCAAAGCTTTGGTTGGAGTTTTACACACATTTGCAGATTTTTATTGCTTAAAAACGCTTCCCAGCGCCTGCTTTACAGTTTGTTTTTTTTTGACTCATAACTTCACAAAAGATGCTTTCCCAGTTAAATCTCTTGCTTATTATAGAAGAAATCTCCCCTCTATACTAATTACAAGCAATGGTTTGAATCCCAAAGCTTTGGTTGGAGTTTTAGACACATTTGCAGTTTTTAATTGCTTAAAAACGCTTCCCAGCGCCTGCTGTACACATTTTCTATTTTGACTCATAACTTCACAAAGGATGGTTTCCCAGTAAAATCTCTTGCTATTTAGAGTAGAACTCTCCCCTTTATACTAGTTACAGTCAGTGGTTTGAATCCCAAAGCTTTGGTTGGAGTTTTACACACATTTGCAATTTTTTATTGCTTAAAAACGCTTCCCAGCGCCTGCTGTACACGTTTTCTATTTTGACTCATAACTTCACAAAGGATGCTTTCCCAGTAAAATCTCTTGCTATTTAGAGTACAACTCTCCCCTATATAATAGTTACAGGCAGTGGTTTGAATCCCAAAGCTTTGGTTGGAGTTTTACACACATTTGCAGATTTTTATTGCTTAAAAACGCTTCCAAGCGCCTGCTGTACACGTTTTCTATTTTGACTCATAACTTCACAAAGGATGCTTTCCCAGTAAAATCTCTCACTATTTAGAGTAGAACTCTCCCCTGTATACTCGTTACAGGCAGTGGTTTGAATCTCAAAGCTTTGGTTGGAGTTTTACACACATTTGCAGTTTTTTATTGCTTAAAAACGCTTCCCAGCGCCTGCTGGAAACTTTTTTTTTTTTTTTACTCATAACTTCACAAAAGATGCTTTCCCAGTAAAATCTATTGCTTATTAGAGATTAAATCTCCCCTTTATACTAGTTATAGGCAGTGGTTTTTAATCCCAAAGCTTTGGTTGGAGTTTTACACACATTTGCAGGTTTTTATTTCTTGAAAACACTTCCCAGCGCATGCTGTACACGTTTTGTATTTTGACTCATAACTTCACAAAGGATGCTTTCCCAGTAAAATCTCTTGCTATTTAGAGAATAACTCTCCCCTTTATACTAGTGACAGGCAGTGGTTTGAATACCAAAGCTTTGGTTGGAGTTTTACACGCATTTGCAGTTTTTTATTGCTTAAAAACGCTTCCCAGCGCCTGCTTTACAGTTTGTTTTTTTTTTGACTCATAACTTCACAAAAGATGCTTTCCCAGTTAAATCTCTTGCTTATTATAGAAGAAATCTCCCCTCTATACTAATTACAAGCAATGGTTTGAATCCCAAAGCTTTGGTTGGAGTTTTACACACATTTGCAGGTTTTTATTTCTTGAAAACACTTCCCAGCGCCTGCTGTACACGTTTTCTATTTTGACTCATAACTTCACAAAGGATGGTTTCCCAGTAAAATCTCTTGCTATTTAGAGTAGAACTCTCCCCTTTATACTAGTTACAGTCAGTGGTTTGAATCCCAAAGCTTTGGTTGGAGTTTTACACACATTTGCAATTTTTTATTGCTTAAAAACGCTTCCCAGCGCCTGCTGTACACGTTTTCTATTTTGACTCATAACTTCACAAAGGATGCTTTCCCAGTAAAATCTCTTGCTATTTAGAGTAGAACTCTCCCTTTTATATTAGTTACAGGCAGTGGTTTGAATCCGAAAGCTTTGTTTGGAGTTTTACACACATTTGCAGTTTTTGATTGCTTAAAAACGCTTGCCAGCGCCTGCTGTACAGTTTTTCTATTTTGACTCATAACTTCACAATGGATGCTTTCCCAGTAAAATCTCTTTCCATTTAGAGTAGAACTCTCCCCTTTATACTAGTTATAGGCAGTGGTTTTTAATCCCAAAGCTTTGGTTGGAGTTTTACACACATTTGCAGGTTTTTATTTCTTGAAAAAACTTCCCAGCGCCTGCTGTACATGTTTTGTATTTTGATTCATTACTTCACAAAGGATGCTTTCCCAGTAAAATCTCTTTCCATTTAGAGTAGAACTCTCCCCTTTATACTAGTTATAGGCAGTGGTTTGAATACCAAAGCTTTGGTTGGAGTTTTAGACACATTTGCAGTTTTTAATTGCTTAAAAACGCTTCCCAGCGCCTGCTGTACACGTTTTCTATTTTGACTCATAACTTCACAAAGGATGGTTTCCCAGTAAAATCTCTTCCTATTTAGAGTAGAACTCTCCCCTTTATACTAGTTACAGTCAGTGGTTTGAATCCCAAAGCTTTGGTTGGAGCTTTACACACATTTGCAATTTTTTATTGCTTAAAAACGCTTCCCAGCGCCTGCTGTACACGTTTTCTATTTTGACTCATAACTTCACAAAGGATGCTTTCCCAGTAAAATCTGTTGCTATTTAGAGTACAACTCTCCCCTTTATAATAGTTACAGGCAGTGGTTTGAATCCCAAAGCTTTGGTTGGAGTTTTACACACATTTGCAGATTTTTATTGCTTAAAAACGCTTCCAAGCGCCTGCTGTACACGTTTTCTATTTTGACTCATAACTTCACAAAGGATGCTTTCCCAGTAAAATCTCTCGCTATTTAGAGTAGAACTCTCCCCTTTATACTAGTTACAGCCAGTGGTTTGAGTCCCAAAGCTTTGGTTGGAGTTTTACACACATTTGCAGTTTTTTATTGCTTAAAAACGATTCCCAGCGCCTGCTTTACACTTTTTTTTTTATTTTGACTCATAACTTCACAAAAGATGCTTTCCCAGTAAATTCTCTTGCTATTTAGAGTAGAAGTCTCCCCTGTATACTCGTTACAGGCAGTGGTTTGAATCTCAAAGCTTTGGTTGGAGTTTTACACACATTTGCAGTTTTTTATTGCTTAAAAACGCTTCCCAGCGCCTGCTGGACACTTTTTTTTTTTTTTTTACTCATAACTTCACAAAAGATGCTTTCCCAGTAAAATCTATTGCTTATTATAGAAGAAATCTCCCCTCTATACTAATTACAAGCAATGGTTTGAATCCCAAAGCTTTGGTTGGAGTTTTACACACATTTGCAGTTTTTTATTGCTTAAAAACGCTTCCCAGCGCCTGCTGTACACGTTTTCTATTTTGACTCATAACTTCACAAAGGATGCTTTCCCAGTAAAATCTCTTGCTATTTAGAATAGAACTCTCCCTTTTATATTAATTACAGGCAGTGGTTTGAATCCCAAAGCTTTGTTTGGAGTTTTACACACATTTGCAGTTTTTGATTGCTTAAAAACGCTTGCCAGCGCCTGCTGTACAGTTTTTCTATTTTGACTCATAACTTCACAATGGATGCTTTCCCAGTAAAATCTCTTTCCATTTAGAGTAGAACTCTCCCCTTTATACTAGTTATAGGCAGTGGTTTTTAATCCCAAAGCTTTGGTTGGAGTTTTACACACATTTGCAGGTTTTTATTTCTTGAAAAAACTTCCCAGCGCCTGCTGTACACGTTTTGTATTTTGACTCATAACTTCACAAAGGATGCTTTCCCAGTAAAATCTCTTGCTATTTAGAGAATAACTCTCCCCTTTATACTAGTGACAGGCAGTGGTTTGAATACCAAAGCTTTGGTTGGAGTTTTACACGCATTTGCAGTTTTTGATTGCTTAAAAACGCTTCCCAGCGCCTGCTTTACAGTTTTTTTTTTTTTTTGACTCATAACTTCACAAAAGATGCTTTCCCAGTTAAATCTTTTGCTTATTATAGAAGAAATCTCCCCTCTATACTAATTACAAGCAATGGTTTGAATCCCAAAGCTTTGTTTGGAGTTTTACACACATTTGCAGTTTTTAATTGCTTAAAAACGCTTCCCAGCGCCTGCTGTACACGTTTTCTATTTTGACTCATAACTTCACAAAGGATGCTTTCCCAGTAAAATCTCTCGCTATTTAGAGTAGAACTCTCCCCTTCATACTAGTTACAGGCAGTGGTTTGAGTCCCAAAGCTTTGGTTGGAGTTTTACACACATTTGCAGTTTTTTATTGCTTAAAAACGCTTTTCAGCGCCTGCTGTACACGTTTTCTATTTTGACCAATAACTTCACAAAGGATGCTTTCCCAGTAAAATCTCTGGCTATTTAGAGTAGAACTCTCACCTTTATACTAGTTACAGGCAGTTTTTTGAATCCCAAAGCTTTGGTTGGAGTTTTACACACATTTGCAGTTTTTTATTGCTTAAAAACGCTTTTCAGCGCCTGCTGTACACGTTTTCTATTTTGACCAATAACTTCACAAAGGATGCTTTCCCAGTAAAATCTCTGGCTATTTAGAGTAGAACTCTCACCTTTATACTAGTTACAGGCAGTTTTTTGAATCCCAAAGCTTTGGTTGGAGTTTTACACACATTTGCAGTTTTTTATTGCTTAAAAACGCTTTTCAGCGCCTGCTGTACACGTTTTCTATTTTGACCAATAACTTCACAAAGGATGCTTTCCCAGTAAAATCTCTGGCTATTTAGAGTGGAACTCTCACCTTTATACTAGTTACAGGCAGTTTTTTGAATCCCAAAGCTTTGGTTGGAGTTTTACACACATTTGCAGTTTTTTATTGCTTAAAAACGCTTCTCAGCGCCTGCTGTACACGTTTTCTATTTTGACCAATAACTTCACAAAGGATGCTTTCCCAGTAAAATCTCTGGCTATTTAGAGTAGAACTCTCACCTTTATACTAGTTACAGGCAGTTTTTTGAATCCCAAAGCTTTGGTTGGAGTTTTACACACATTTGCAGTTTTTTATTGCTTAAAAACGCTTCCCAGCGCCTGCTGTACACGTTTTCTATTTTGACCAATAACTCCACAAAGGATGCTTTCCCAGTAAAATGTCTGGCTATTTAGAGTGGAACTCTCACCTTTATACTAGTTACAGGCAGTTTTTTGAATCCCAAAGCTTTGGTTGGAGTTTTACACACATTTGCAGTTTTTTATTGCTTAAAAACGCTTTTCAGCGCCTGCTGTACACGTTTTCTATTTTGACCAATAACTTCACAAAGGATGCTTTCCCAGTAAAATCTCTGGCTATTTAGAGTAGAACTCTAACCTTTATACTAGTTACAGGCAGTTTTTTGAATCCCAAAGCTTTGGTTGGAGTTTTACACACATTTGCAGTTTTTTATTGCTTAAAAACGCTTTCCAGCGCCTGCTGTACACGTTTTCTATTTTGACCAATAACTTCACAAAGGATGCTTTCCCAGTAAAATCTCTGGCTATTTAGAGTAGAACTCTCACCTTTATACTAGTTACAGGCAGTTTTTTGAATCCCAAAGCTTTGGTTGGAGTTTTACACACATTTGCAGTTTTTTATTGCTTAAAAACGCTTTTCAGCGCCTGCTGTACACGTTTTCTATTTTGACCAATAACTTCACAAAGGATGCTTTCCCAGTAAAATCTCTGGCTATTTAGAGTAGAACTCTCACCTTTATACTAGTTACAGGCAGTTTTTTGAATCCCAAAGCTTTGGTTGGAGTTTTACACACATTTGCAGTTTTTTATTGCTTAAAAACGCTTTTCAGCGCCTGCTGTACACGTTTTCTATTTTGACCAATAACTTCACAAAGGATGCTTTCCCAGTAAAATCTCTGGCTATTTAGAGTAGAACTCTCACCTTTATACTAGTTACAGGCAGTTTTTTGAATCCCAAAGCTTTGGTTGGAGTTTTACACACATTTGCAGTTTTTTATTGCTTAAAAACGCTTTTCAGCGCCTGCTGTACACGTTTTCTATTTTGACCAATAACTTCACAAAGGATGCTTTCCCAGTAAAATCTCTGGCTATTTAGAGTAGAACTCTCACCTTTATACTAGTTACAGGCAGTTTTTTGAATCCCAAAGCTTTGGTTGGAGTTTTACACACATTTGCAGTTTTTTATTGCTTAAAAACGCTTTTCAGCGCCTGCTGTACACGTTTTCTATTTTGACCAATAACTTCACAAAGGATGCTTTCCCAGTAAAATCTCTGGCTATTTAGAGTAGAACTCTCACCTTTATACTAGTTACAGGCAGTTTTTTGAATCCCAAAGCTTTGGTTGGAGTTTTACACACATTTGCAGTTTTTTATTGCTTAAAAACGCTTTTCAGCGCCTGCTGTACACGTTTTCTATTTTGACCAATAACTTCACAAAGGATGCTTTCCCAGTAAAATCTCTGGCTATTTAGAGTAGAACTCTCACCTTTATACTAGTTACAGGCAGTTTTTTGAATCCCAAAGCTTTGGTTGGAGTTTTACACACATTTGCAGTTTTTTATTGCTTAAAAACGCTTTTCAGCGCCTGCTGTACACGTTTTCTATTTTGACCAATAACTTCACAAAGGATGCTTTCCCAGTAAAATCTCTGGCTATTTAGAGTAGAACTCTCACCTTTATACTAGTTACAGGCAGTTTTTTGAATCCCAAAGCTTTGGTTGGAGTTTTACACACATTTGCAGTTTTTTATTGCTTAAAAACGCTTTTCAGCGCCTGCTGTACACGTTTTCTATTTTGACCAATAACTTCACAAAGGATGCTTTCCCAGTAAAATCTCTGGCTATTTAGAGTAGAACTCTCACCTTTATACTAGTTACAGGCAGTTTTTTGAATCCCAAAGCTTTGGTTGGAGTTTTACACACATTTGCAGTTTTTTATTGCTTAAAAACGCTTTTCAGCGCCTGCTGTACACGTTTTCTATTTTGACCAATAACTTCACAAAGGATGCTTTCCCAGTAAAATCTCTGGCTATTTAGAGTAGAACTCTCACCTTTATACTAGTTACAGGCAGTTTTTTGAATCCCAAAGCTTTGGTTGGAGTTTTACACACATTTGCAGTTTTTTATTGCTTAAAAACGCTTTTCAGCGCCTGCTGTACACGTTTTCTATTTTGACCAATAACTTCACAAAGGATGCTTTCCCAGTAAAATCTCTGGCTATTTAGAGTAGAACTCTCACCTTTATACTAGTTACAGGCAGTTTTTTGAATCCCAAAGCTTTGGTTGGAGTTTTACACACATTTGCAGTTTTTTATTGCTTAAAAACGCTTTTCAGCGCCTGCTGTACACGTTTTCTATTTTGACCAATAACTTCACAAAGGATGCTTTCCCAGTAAAATCTCTGGCTATTTAGAGTAGAACTCTCACCTTTATACTAGTTACAGGCAGTTTTTTGAATCCCAAAGCTTTGGTTGGAGTTTTACACACATTTGCAGTTTTTTATTGCTTAAAAACGCTTTTCAGCGCCTGCTGTACACGTTTTCTATTTTGACCAATAACTTCACAAAGGATGCTTTCCCAGTAAAATCTCTGGCTATTTAGAGTAGAACTCTCACCTTTATACTAGTTACAGGCAGTTTTTTGAATCCCAAAGCTTTGGTTGGAGTTTTACACACATTTGCAGTTTTTTATTGCTTAAAAACGCTTTTCAGCGCCTGCTGTACACGTTTTCTATTTTGACCAATAACTTCACAAAGGATGCTTTCCCAGTAAAATCTCTGGCTATTTAGAGTAGAACTCTCACCTTTATACTAGTTACAGGCAGTTTTTTGAATCCCAAAGCTTTGGTTGGAGTTTTACACACATTTGCAGTTTTTTATTGCTTAAAAACGCTTTTCAGCGCCTGCTGTACACGTTTTCTATTTTGACCAATAACTTCACAAAGGATGCTTTCCCAGTAAAATCTCTGGCTATTTAGAGTAGAACTCTCACCTTTATACTAGTTACAGGCAGTTTTTTGAATCCCAAAGCTTTGGTTGGAGTTTTACACACATTTGCAGTTTTTTATTGCTTAAAAACGCTTTTCAGCGCCTGCTGTACACGTTTTCTATTTTGACCAATAACTTCACAAAGGATGCTTTCCCAGTAAAATCTCTGGCTATTTAGAGTAGAACTCTCACCTTTATACTAGTTACAGGCAGTTTTTTGAATCCCAAAGCTTTGGTTGGAGTTTTACACACATTTGCAGTTTTTTATTGCTTAAAAACGCTTTTCAGCGCCTGCTGTACACGTTTTCTATTTTGACCAATAACTTCACAAAGGATGCTTTCCCAGTAAAATCTCTGGCTATTTAGAGTAGAACTCTCACCTTTATACTAGTTACAGGCAGTTTTTTGAATCCCAAAGCTTTGGTTGGAGTTTTACACACATTTGCAGTTTTTTATTGCTTAAAAACGCTTTTCAGCGCCTGCTGTACACGTTTTCTATTTTGACCAATAACTTCACAAAGGATGCTTTCCCAGTAAAATCTCTGGCTATTTAGAGTAGAACTCTCACCTTTATACTAGTTACAGGCAGTTTTTTGAATCCCAAAGCTTTGGTTGGAGTTTTACACACATTTGCAGTTTTTTATTGCTTAAAAACGCTTTTCAGCGCCTGCTGTACACGTTTTCTATTTTGACCAATAACTTCACAAAGGATGCTTTCCCAGTAAAATCTCTGGCTATTTAGAGTAGAACTCTCACCTTTATACTAGTTACAGGCAGTTTTTTGAATCCCAAAGCTTTGGTTGGAGTTTTACACACATTTGCAGTTTTTTATTGCTTAAAAACGCTTTTCAGCGCCTGCTGTACACGTTTTCTATTTTGACCAATAACTTCACAAAGGATGCTTTCCCAGTAAAATCTCTGGCTATTTAGAGTAGAACTCTCACCTTTATACTAGTTACAGGCAGTTTTTTGAATCCCAAAGCTTTGGTTGGAGTTTTACACACATTTGCAGTTTTTTATTGCTTAAAAACGCTTTCCAGCGCCTGCTGTACACGTTTTCTATTTTGACCAATAACTTCACAAAGGATGCTTTCCCAGTAAAATCTCTGGCTATTTAGAGTAGAACTCTCACCTTTATACTAGTTACAGGCAGTTTTTTGAATCCCAAAGCTTTGGTTGGAGTTTTACACACATTTGCAGTTTTTTATTGCTTAAAAACGCTTTTCAGCGCCTGCTGTACACGTTTTCTATTTTGACCAATAACTTCACAAAGGATGCTTTCCCAGTAAAATCTCTGGCTATTTAGAGTAGAACTCTCACCTTTATACTAGTTACAGGCAGTTTTTTGAATCCCAAAGCTTTGGTTGGAGTTTTACACACATTTGCAGTTTTTTATTGCTTAAAAACGCTTTTCAGCGCCTGCTGTACACGTTTTCTATTTTGACCAATAACTTCACAAAGGATGCTTTCCCAGTAAAATCTCTGGCTATTTAGAGTAGAACTCTCACGTTTATACTAGTTACAGGCAGTTTTTTGAATACCAAAGCTTTGGTTGGAGTTTTACACACATTTGCAGTTTTTTATTGCTTAAAAACGCTTCCCAGCGCCTGCTGTACACGTTTTCTATTTTGACCCATAACTTCACAAAGGATACTTTCCCAGTAAAATATCTTGCTATTTAGAGTAGAACACTCACCTTTATACTAGTTACAGGCAGTCTTTTGAATCCCAAAGCTTTGGTTGGAGTTTTACACACATTTGCAGTTTTTTATTGCTTAAAAACGCTTTCCCAGCGCCTGCTGTACACTTTTTTCTATTTTGACTCATAACTTCACAAAGGATGCTTTCCCAGTAAAATCTCTTGCTATTTAGAGTAGAACTCTACCCTTTATACTAGTTACAGGCAGTGGTTTGAATCCCAAAGCTTTGGTTGGAGTTTTACACACATTTGCAGTTTTTTATTGCTTAAAAACGCTTCCAGCGCCTGCTGTACACGTTTTCTATTTTGACTCATAACTTCACAAAGGATGCTTTCCCAGTAAAATCTCTTGCTATTTAGAGTAGAACTCTCCCCTTTAGACTAGTTACAGGCAGTGGTTTGAATCCCAAAGCTTTGGTTGGAGTTTTACACACATTTGCAGTTTTTTATTGCTTAAAAACGCTTCCCAGCGCCTGCTGTACACGTTTTCTATTTTGACTCATAACTTCACAAAGGATGCTTTCGCAGTAAAATCACTTGCTATTTATTGTAGAACTCTACCCTTTATACTAGTTACAGGCAGTTTTTTGAATCCCAAAGCTTTGGTTGGAGTTTTACACACATTTGCAGTTTTTTATTGCTTAAAAACGCTTTTCAGCGCCTGCTGTACACGTTTTCTATTTTGACCAATAACTTCACAAAGGATGCTTTCCCAGTAAAATCTCTTGCTATTTAGAGTAGAACTCTACCCTTTATACTAGTTACAGGCAGTGGTTTGAATCCCAAAGCTTTGGTTGGAGTTTTACACACATTTGCAGTTTTTTATTGCTTAAAAACGCTTCCCAGCGCCTGCTGTCCACGTTTTCTATTTTGACTCATAACTTCACAAAGGATGCTTTCCCAGTCAAATCTCTTGCTATTTAGAGTAGAACTCTACCCTTTATACTAGTTACAGGCAGTGTTTTGAATCCCAAAGCTTTGGTTGGAGTTTTACACACATTTGCAGTTTTTTATTGCTTAAAAACGCTTCCAGCGCCTGCTGTACACGTTTTTCTATTTTGACTCATAACTTCACAAAGGATGCTTTCCCAGTGAAATCTCTTGCTATTTAGAGTAGAACTCTACCCTTTATACTAGTTACAGGCAGTGGTTTGAATCCCAAAGCTTTGGTTAGAGTTTTACACACATTTGCAGTTTTTTATTGCTTAAAAACGCTTCCCAGCGCCTGCTGTACACGTTTTCTATTTTGACTCATAACTTCACAAAGGATGCTTTCCCAGTCAAGTCTCTTGCTATTTAGAGTAGAACTCTACCCTTTATACTAGTGACAGGCAGTGGTTTGAATCCCAAAGCTTTGGTTGGAGTTTTACACACATTTGCAATTTTTTATTGCTTAAAAACGCTTCCCAGCGCCTGCTGTACATGTTTTCTATTTTGACTCATATCTTCACAAAGGATGCTTTCCCAGTAAAATCTCTTGCTATTTAGAGTAGAACTCTACCCTTTATACTAGTTACAGGCAGTGGTTTGAATCCCAAAGCTTTGGTTGGAGTTTTACACACATTTGCAGTTTTTTATTGCTTAAAAACGCTTCCCAGCGCCTGCTGTACACGTTTTCTATTTTGACTCATAACTTCACAAAGGATGCTTTCCCAGTCAAATCTCTTTGTATTTAGAGTAGAACTCTACCCTTTATACTAGTTACAGGCAGTGGTTTGAATCCCAAAGCTTTGGTTGGAGTTTTACACACATTTGCAGTTTTTTATTGCTTAAAAACGCTTCCCAGCGCCTGCTGTACACTTTTTTTTTTTTTGACTCATAACTTCACAAAGGTTGCTTTCCCAGTAAAATCTCTTGCTATTTAGAGTAGAACTCTACCCTTTATACTAGTTACAGGCAGTGGTTTGAATCCCAAAGCTTTGGTTGGAGTTTTACACACATTTGCAATTTTTTATTGCTTAAAAACGCTTCCCAGCGCCTGCTGTACACGTTTTCTATTTTGACTCATAACTTCACAAAGGATGCTTTCCCAGTCAAATCTCTTGCTATTTAGAGTAGAACTCTACCCTTTATACTAGTTACAGGCAGTGGTTTGAATCCCAAAGCTTTGGTTGGAGTTTTACACACATTTGCAGTTTTTTATTGCTTAAAAACGATTCCCAGCGCCTGCTGTACACTTTTTTTCTATTTTGACTCATAACTTCACAAAGGTTGCTTTCCCAGTCAAATCTCTTGCTATTTAGAGTAGAACTCTACCCTTTATACTAGTTACAGGCAGTGGTTTGAATCCCAAAGCTTTGGTTGGAGTTTTACACACATTTGCAATTTTTTATTGCTTAAAAACGCTTCCCAGCGCCTGCTGTACACGTTTCCTATTTTGACTCATAACTTCACAAAGGATGCTTTCCCAGTCAAATCTCTTGCTATTTAGAGTAGAACTCTACCATTTATACTGGTTACAGGCAGTGGTTTGAATCCCAAAGCTTTGGTTGGAGTTTTACACACATTTGCAGTTTTTTATTGCTTAAAAACGCTTCCCAGCGCCTGCTGTACACGTTTTCTATTTTGACTCATAACTTCACAAAGGATGCTTTCCCAGTCAAATCTCTTTGTATTTAGAGTAGAACTCTACCCTTTATACTAGTTACAGGCAGTGGTTTGAATCCCAAAGCTTTGGTTGGAGTTTTACACACATTTGCAGTTTTTTATTCCTTAAAAACGCTTCCCAGCGCCTGCTGTACACTTTTTTTCTATTTTGACTCATAACTTCACAAAGGTTGCTTTCCCAGTAAAATCTCTTGCTATTTAGAGTAGAACTCTACCTTTTATACTAGTTACAGGCAATGGTTTGAATCCCAAAGCTTTGGTTGGAGTTTTACACACATTTGCAATTTTTTATTGCTTAAAAACGCTTCCCAGCGCCTGCTGTACACGTTTCCTATTTTGACTCATAACTTCACAAAGGATGCTTTCCCAGTAAAATCTCTTGCTATTTAGAGTAGAACTCTACCCTTTATACTAGTTACAGGCAGTGGTTTGAATCCCAAAGCTTTGGTTAGAGTTTTACACACATTTGCAGTTTTTTTTTGCTTAAAAACGCTTCCCAGCGCCTGCTGTACACATTTTCTATTTTGACTCATAACTTCACAAAGGATGCTTTCCCAGTAAAATCTTTTGCTATTTAGAGTAGACCTCTACCCTTTATACTAGTTACAGGCAGTGGTTTGAATCCCAAAGCTTTGGTTGGAGTTTTACACACATTTGCAGTTTTTTATTGCTTAAAAACGCTTCCCAGCGCCTGTTGTCCACGTTTTCTATTTTGACTCATAACTTCACAAAGGATGCTTTCCCAGTAAAATCTCTTGGTATTTAGAGTAGAACTCTACCCTTTATACTAGTTACAGGCAGTGGTTTGAATCCCAAAGCTTTGGTTGGAGTTTTACACACATTTGCAATTTTTTATTGCTTAAAAACGCTTCCCAGCGCCTGCTGTACAAGTTTTCTATTTTGACTCATAACTTCACAAAGGATGCTTTCCCATTCAAATCTCTTGCTATTTAGAGTAGAACTCTACCCTTTATACTAGTTACAGGCAGTGGTTTGAATCCCAAAGCTTTGGTTGGAGTTTTACACACATTTGCAGTTTTTTATTGCTTAAAAACGCTTCCCAGCGCCTGCTGTACACTTATTTTCTATTTTGACTCATAACTTCACAAAGGATGCTTTCCCAGTGAAATCTCTTGCTATTTAGAGTAGAACTCTACCCTTTATACTAGTTACAGGCAGTGGTTTGAATCCCAAAGCTTTGGTTAGAGTTTTACACACATTTGCAGTTTTTTATTGCTTAAAAACGCTTCCCAGCGCCTGCTGTACACGTTTTCTATTTTGACTCATAACTTCACAAAGGATGCTTTCCCAGTCAAGTCTCTTGCTATTTAGAGTAGAACTCTACCCTTTATACTAGCTACAGGCAGTGGTTTGAATCCCAAAGCTTTGGTTAGAGTTTTACACACATTTGCAGTTTTTTATTGCTTAAAAACGCTTCCCAGCGCCTGCTGTACACGTTTTCTATTTTGACTCATAACTTCACAAATGATGCTTTCCCAGTAAAATCTCTTGGTATTTAGAGTAGAACTCTACCCTTTATACTAGTTACAGGCAGTGGTTTGAATCCCAAAGCTTTGGTTGGAGTTTTACACACATTTGTAGTTTTTTATTGCTTAAAAACGCTTCCCAGCGCTTGCTGTACACTTTTTCTTTATTTTGACTCATAACTTCACAAAAGATGCTTTCCCAGTAAAATCTCTTGCCTATTAGAGAAGAAATCTCCCCTCTATACTAATTACAGGCAGTGGTTTGAATCCCAAAGCTTTGGTTGGAGTTTTACACACATTTGCAGTTTTTTATTGCTTAGAAACGCTTGCCAGCGCCTGCTGTAAACATTTTTTTTTTTATTTTGACTCTTCACAAAAGATGCTTTCCCAGTAAAATATCTTGCCTATTAGAGAAGAAATCTCCACTCTATACTAGTTACAGGCAGTGGTTTGAATCCCAAAGCTTTGGTTGGAGTTTTACACACATTTGCAGTTTTTTATTGCTTAAAAACGCTTCCCAGCGCCTGCTGTACACTTCTTTTCTATTTTGACTCATAACTTCACAAAGGATGCTTTTCTGTCATGGTCTGCGTTTTGGGTTTGGGTTGTGTTTAGTTTTGTTCCATGTTTTCCTGTGTTCCATGTTTGTCGTGTGCTCATTAGGTTGTTGTGTCCACCTGTTCTCGTCTATTTTGTGTCGACCAATCAGCTCTCTCCAGCCACTCGTGTCTTGTCCAGGTGTTCCTCGTTGTCTCGTCAATTTGTTTGTATTTAGTTCCCTGGGTTCTTTCAGTCCTTGTCGGTTCATTGTCGTTGTCACATGTCTTGCCATGTCATAATCGCCAGTTGTTTTTGTCATAGTCGCCAGTTGTTTTTGTCATAGTCGCCAGTTGTTTTTGTCATAGTCGCCTGTTGTTTTATCATTGTGATTAAATATTATTATTTTGAGATTCCCGCACTCCTGCCTTGCCTCCCTGCTTCCCTGCAATTGGGTCCACCATGTTCTTGCCTTGCGTTCCTCGCCGTCGCCCTAACCATGTTCATGACAGAATGAACCGACCAGAACAGGACCCAGCGGGAAGAACATGGCGTCACCCTGGACGCCACCAAACTGCCTCCCACTGTCCTCAGCCTGCCATCCATACCTACCCTCCTCCAGTAAGCCCTATCATTCAGTCTTTTCTGTCCTTTTCCTCGGGTCCCCCCACTTGTCCTAGTTATTCACCATGCCCTACGATTGTACATCCACATGTTTCTTTAGATTCAGATTTTTCTGAATGGCCCTGATTTAGATAACCACCTGTCGGATTCTGACTCTGACACAGATTTAGATTTTTCTGGTTCCTTCCCTAGTTTATCCCGTCCTCGTCAGTTTTTGTCACGTTTCCACGTTTCCAACCCCAGTGAGTCCAAATCCTTTCCCTCTGACCTTTTCTTGGGCACCCGTTTGGCCATCTACCCGGGACCGCCGCGTGGTGGCCAACGGAGGCGCCCAAGTAAAGGTCAAATTTTGCCCCCTCGTGTTTTCCCCCCTGTTCACAAATCACTTGATTTTTCACCTGTTCCCACACGTTGTTCCACGGCTCCAATTAAGTCACGTCTAGTCAAACCTGCCCCCAAGCCATGTTCAGTACCAGCCATTTTTCCTAGTTCACCTTCCCGAGATCTTGTGCACTCTTCCACTCCCGTACCCTCTACTCCCACACCTCAATGGCGGCAGGCTGAGGAAGCGATTGCAGCTCCCGTTCCGGCTAATCGGCAGCTGCGCCAGGCTCCCGTTCCGGCTCCTCGGCAGCTGCGCCAGGCTCCCGCACCGGCGGCGCTCATCCAGCGGCCGCCACCTGACCCTGCTCCGGCGGCGCTCGTCCAGCGGCCGCCACCCGTCCTTCCTCCGGCGGTGCTCGTCCAGCGGCCGCCACCCGTCCTTGCTCCGGCGGTGCTCGTCCAGCGGCCGCCACCCGTCCTTGCTCCGGCGGCGCTCGTCCAGCGGCCGCCATCTGACCCTGCTCCGGCGGTGCTCGTCCAGCGGCCGCCACCCGTCCTTGCTCCGGCGGCGCTCGTCCAGCGGCCGCCACCCGTCCTTGCTCCGGCGGCGCTCGTCCGGCGGCCGCCACCCGTCCTTGCTCCGGCGGCGCTCGTCCAGCGGCCGCCACCCGTCCTTGCTCCGGCGGCGCTCGTCCAGCGGCCGCCACCCGTCCTTGCTCCGGCGGCGCTCGTCCAGCGGCCGCCACCCGTCCTTGCTCCGGCGGCGCTCGTCCAGCGGCCGCCACCCGACCCTGATCCGGCGGCGCTCGTCCAGCGGCCGCCATCCGACCCTGCTCCGGCGGCGCTCGTCCAGCGGCCGCCATCCGACCCTGCTCCGGCGGCGCTCGTCCAGCGGCCGCCACCCGACCCTGCTCCGGCGGCGCTCGTCCAGCCGCCGCCACCCGACCCTGCTCCGGCGGCCCTCGTCCAGCCGCCGCCACCCGACCTTGCTCCGGCGGCGCTCGTCCAGCGGCCGCCACCCGTCCTTGCTCCGGCGGCGCTCGTCCAGCGGCCGCCACCCGTCCTTGCTCCGGCGGCGCTCGTCCAGCGGCCGCCACCCGACCCTGCTCCGGCGGCGCTCGTCCAGCGGCCGCCACCCGACCCTGCTCCGGCGGCGCTCGTCCAGCCGCCGCCACCCGACCCTGCTCCGGCGGCCCTCGTCCAGCCGCCGCCACCCGACCCTGCTCCGGCGGCCCTCGTCCAGCCGCCGCCACCCGACCTTGCTCCGGCGGCGCTCGTCCAGCGGCCGCCACCCGTCCTTGCTCCGGCGGCGCTCGTCCAGCGGCCGCCACCCGTCCTTGCTCCGGCGGCGCTCGTCCAGGGGCCGCCACCTGACCCTGCTCCGGCGGTGCTCGTCCAGCCGCCGCCACCCGACCTTGCTCCGGCGGCGCTCGTCCAGCGGCCGCCACCCGTCCTTGCTCCGGCGGCGCTCGTCCAGCGGCCGCCACCCGTCCTTGCTCCGGCGGCGCTCGTCCAGCGGCCGCCACCTGACCCTGCTCCGGCGGCGCTCGTCCAGCGGCCGCCACCCGTCCTTGCTCCGGCGGCGCTCGTCCAGCGGCCGCCACCCGTCCTTGCTCCGGCGGGGCTCGTCCATCGGCCGCCACCCGTCCTTGCTCCGGCGGCGCTCGTCCAGCGGCCGCCACCCGACCCTGCTCCGGCGGCGCTCGTCCAGCGGCCGCCACCCGTCCCTGCTCCGGCGGCGCTCGTCCAGCGGCCGCCACCCGTCCCTGCTCCGGCGGCGCTCGTCCAGCGGCCGCCACCCGACCCTGCTCCGGCGGCGCTCGTCCAGCGGCCGCCACCCGACCACGCTCCGGCGGCGCTCGTCCAGCGGCCGCCACCCGTCCTTGCTCCGGCGGCGCTCGTCCAGCGGCCGCCACCCGACCCTGCTCCGGCGGCGCTCGTCCAGCGGCCGCCACCCGTCCTTGCTCCGGCGGCGCTCGTCCAGCGGCCGCCACCCGACCCTGCTCCGGCGGCGCTCGTCCAGCGGCCGCCACCCGACCACGCTCCGGCGGCGCTCGTCCAGCGGCCGCCACCCAACCCTATTGCCTGGCCCCTGCATTACCATTTGGTTCGGCACCGTGGCCGTCCGCCTGAATGGCCCTGTAAAGACCCTGGTGCTTGGCGTCCTGGACGACCTCCTGAACCGCTCAGCCAAGCACCTCACCTCGGGTGGCCTGGATGGCCACCAGACTGACCTGAGGGGTGGACTCTGTACCCTCCTCCAGGCCCCCTTCCGCCCACCCTGGGTTGATGACTTTTTGGTTGTTGTTTGGGGAACGTCTGGGATCCGTTCCTTTAGAGGGGGGGGTTCTGTCATGGTCTGTGTTTTGGGTTTGGGTTGTGTTTAGTTTTGTTCCATGTTTTCCTGTGTTCCATGTTTGTCGTGTGCTCATTAGGTTGTTGTGTCCACCTGTTCTCGTCTATTTTGTGTCGACCAATCAGCTCTCTCCAGCCACTCGTGTCTTGTCCAGGTGTTCCTCGTTGTCTCGTCAATTTGTTTGTATTTAGTTCCCTGGGTTCTTTCAGTCCTTGTCGGTTTATTGTCATAATCGCCAGTTGTTTTTGTCATAGTCGCCTGTTGTTTTATCATTGTGATTAAATATTATTATTTTGAGATTCCCGCACTCCTGCCTTGCCTCCCTGCTTCCCTGCAATTGGGTCCACCATGTTCTTGCCTTGCGTTCCTCGCCGTCGCCCTAACCATGTTCATGACACTTTCCCAGTGAAATCTCTTGCTATTTAGAGTAGAACTCTACCCTTTATACTAGTTACAGGCAGTGGTTTGAATCCCAAAGCTTTGGTTGGAGTTTTACACACATTTGCAATTTTTTATTGCTTAAAAACGCTTTCCAGCGCCTGCTGTACACGTTTTCTATTTTGACTCATAACTTCACAAAGGATGTTTTCCCAGTAAAATCTCTTGCTTTTTAGAGTAGAACTCTACCCTTTATACTAGTTACAGGCAGTGGTTTGAATCCCAAAGCTTTGGTTGGAGTTTTACACACATTTGCAGTTTTTTATTGCTTAAAAACGCTTCCCAGCGCCTGCTGTACACTTTTTTTCTATTTTGACTCATAACTTCACAAAGGTTGCTTTCCCAGTAAAATCTCTTGCTATTTAGAGTAGAACTCTACCCTTTATACTAGTTACAGGCAGTGGTTTGAATCCCAAAGCTTTGGTTGGAGTTTTACACACATTTGCAATTTTTTATTGCTTAAAAACGCTTCCCAGCGCCTGCTGTACACGTTTTCTATTTTGACTCATAACTTCACAAAGGTTGCTTTCCCAGTCAAATCTCTTGCTATTTAGAGTAGAACTCTACCCTTTATACTAGTTACAGGCAGTGGTTTGAATCCCAAAGCTTTGGTTGGAGTTTTACACACATTTGCAGTTTTTTATTGCTTAAAAACGCTTCCCAGCGCCTGCTGTACACATTTTCTATTTTGACTCATAACTTCACAAAGGATGCTTTCCCAGTCAAATCTCTTTGTATTTAGAGTGGAACTCTACCCTTTATACTAGTTAAAGGCAGTGGTTTGAATCCCAAAGCTTTGGTTGGAGTTTTACACACATTTGCAGTTTTTTATTGCTTAAAAACGCTTCCCAGCGCCTGCTGTACACTTTTTTTCTATTTTGACTCATAACTTCACAAAGGTTGCTTTCCCAGTAAAATCTCTTGCTATTTAGAGTAGAACTCTACCCTTTATACTAATTACAGTCAGTGGTTTGAATCCCAAAGCTTTGGTTGGAGTTTTACAGACATTTGCAGTTTTTTATTGCTTAAAAACGCTTCCCAGCGCCTGCTGTACAGGTTTTCTATTTTGACTCATAACTTCACAAAGGATGCTTTCCCAGTCAAATCTCTTGCTATTTAGAGTAGAACTCTACCCTTTATACTAGCTACAGGCAGTGGTTTGAATCTCAAAGCTTTGGTTGGAGCTTTACACACATTTGCAATTTTTTATTGCTTAAAAACGCTTCCCAGCGCCTGCTGTACAAGTTTTCTATTTTGACTAATAACTTCACAAAGGATGCTTTCACAGTCAAATCTCTTGCTATTTAGAGTAGAACTCTACCCTTTATACTAGTTACAGGCAGTTGTTTGAATCCCAAAGCTTTGGTTGGAGTTTTACACACATTTGCAGTTTTTTATTGCTTAAAAACGCTTCCCAGCGCCTGCTGTACACTTATTTTCTATTTTGACTCATAACTTCACAAAGGATGCTTTCCCAGTCAAATCTCTTTGTATTTAGAGTAGAACTCTACCCTTTATACTAGTTACAGGCAGTGGTTTGAATCCCAAAGCTTTGGTTGGAGTTTTACACACATTTGCAGTTTTTTATTGCTTAAAAACGCTTCCCAGCGCCTGCTGTACACTTTTTTTCTATTTTGACTCATAACTTCACAAAGGTTGCTTTCCCAGTAAAATCTCTTGCTATTTAGAGTAGAACTCTACCCTTTATACTAGTTACAGGCAGTGGTTTGAATCCCAAAGCTTTGGTTGGAGTTTTAAACACATTTGCAATTTTTTATTGCTTAAAAACGCTTCCCAGCGCCTGCTGTACACTTTTTTTCTATTTTGACTCATAACTTCACAAAGGTTGCTTTCCCAGTCAAATCTCTTGCTATTTAGAGTAGAACTCTACCCTTTATACTAGTTACAGGCAGTGGTTTGAATCCCAAAGCTTTGGTTGGAGTTTTACACACATTTGCAGTTTTTTATTGCTTAAAAACGCTTCCCAGCGCCTGCTGTACACATTTTCTATTTTGACTCATAACTTCACAAAGGATGCTTTCCCAGTCAAATCTCTTTGTATTTAGAGTGGAACTCTACCCTTTATACTAGTTAAAGGCAGTGGTTTGAATCCCAAAGCTTTGGTTGGAGTTTTACACACATTTGCAGTTTTTTATTGCTTAAAAACGCTTCCCAGCGCCTGCTGTACACTTTTTTTCTATTTTGACTCATAACTTCACAAAGGTTGCTTTCCCAGTAAAATCTCTTGCTATTTAGAGTAGAACTCTACCCTTTATACTAATTACAGTCAGTGGTTTGAATCCCAAAGCTTTGGTTGGAGTTTTACAGACATTTGCAGTTTTTTATTGCTTAAAAACGCTTCCCAGCGCCTGCTGTACAAGTTTTCTATTTTGACTCATAACTTCACAAAGGATGCTTTCCCAGTCAAATCTCTTGCTATTTAGAGTAGAACTCTACCCTTTATACTAGCTACAGGCAGTGGTTTGAATCTCAAAGCTTTGGTTGGAGCTTTACACACATTTGCAATTTTTTATTGCTTAAAAACGCTTCCCAGCGCCTGCTGTACAAGTTTTCTATTTTGACTAATAACTTCACAAAGGATGCTTTCACAGTCAAATCTCTTGCTATTTAGAGTAGAACTCTACCCTTTATACTAGTTACAGGCAGTTGTTTGAATCCCAAAGCTTTGGTTGGAGTTTTACACACATTTGCAGTTTTTTATTGCTTAAAAACGCTTCCCAGCGCCTGCTGTACACTTATTTTCTATTTTGACTCATAACTTCACAAAGGATGCTTTCCCAGTCAAATCTCTTTGTATTTAGAGTAGAACTCTACCCTTTATACTAGTTACAGGCAGTGGTTTGAATCCCAAAGCTTTGGTTGGAGTTTTACACACATTTGCAGTTTTTTATTGCTTAAAAACGCTTCCCAGCGCCTGCTGTACACTTTTTTTCTATTTTGACTCATAACTTCACAAAGGTTGCTTTCCCAGTAAAATCTCTTGCTATTTAGAGTAGAACTCTACCCTTTATACTAGTTACAGGCAGTGGTTTGAATCCCAAAGCTTTGGTTGGAGTTTTACACACATTTGCAATTTTTTATTGCTTAAAAACGCTTCCCAGCGCCTGCTGTACACGTTTTCTATTTTGACTCATAACTTCACAAAGGATGCTTTCCCAGTCAAATCTCTTGCTATTTAGAGTAGAACTCTACCCTTTATACTAGTTACAGGCAGTGGTTTGAATCCCAAAGCTTTGGTTGGAGTTTTACACACATTTGCAGTTTTTTATTGCTTAAAAACGCTTCCCAGCGCCTGCTGTACACTTTTTTTCTATTTTGACTCATAACTTCACAAAGGTTGCTTTCCCAGTCAAATCTCTTGCTATTTAGAGTAGAACTCTACCCTTTATACTAGTTACAGGCAGTGGTTTGAATCCCAAAGCTTTGGTTGGAGTTTTACACACATTTGCAGTTTTTTATTGCTTAAAAACGCTTCCCAGCGCCTGCTGTACACATTTTCTATTTTGACTCATAACTTCACAAAGGATGCTTTCCCAGTCAAATCTCTTTGTATTTAGAGTGGAACTCTACCCTTTATACTAGTTAAAGGCAGTGGTTTGAATCCCAAAGCTTTGGTTGGAGTTTTACACACATTTGCAGTTTTTTATTGCTTAAAAACGCTTCCCAGCGCCTGCTGTACACTTTTTTTCTATTTTGACTCATAACTTCACAAAGGTTGCTTTCCCAGTAAAATCTCTTGCTATTTAGAGTAGAACTCTACCCTTTATACTAATTACAGTCAGTGGTTTGAATCCCAAAGCTTTGGTTGGAGTTTTACAGACATTTGCAGTTTTTTATTGCTTAAAAACGCTTCCCAGCGCCTGCTGTACAAGTTTTCTATTTTGACTCATAACTTCACAAAGGATGCTTTCCCAGTCAAATCTCTTGCTATTTAGAGTAGAACTCTACCCTTTATACTAGCTACAGGCAGTGGTTTGAATCTCAAAGCTTTGGTTGGAGCTTTACACACATTTGCAATTTTTTATTGCTTAAAAACGCTTCCCAGCGCCTGCTGTACAAGTTTTCTATTTTGACTAATAACTTCACAAAGGATGCTTTCACAGTCAAATCTCTTGCTATTTAGAGTAGAACTCTACCCTTTATACTAGTTACAGGCAGTTGTTTGAATCCCAAAGCTTTGGTTGGAGTTTTACACACATTTGCAGTTTTTTATTGCTTAAAAACGCTTCCCAGCGCCTGCTGTACACTTATTTTCTATTTTGACTCATAACTTCACAAAGGATGCTTTCCCAGTGAAATCTCTTGCTATTTAGAGTAGAACTCTACCCTTTATACTAGTTACAGGCAGTGGTTTGAATCCCAAAGCTTTGGTTGGAGTTTTACACACATTTGCAATTTTTTATTGCTTAAAAACGCTTTCCAGCGCCTGCTGTACACGTTTTCTATTTTGACTCATAACTTCACAAAGGATGCTTTCCCAGTCAAATCTCTTGCTATTTAGAGTAGAACTCTACCCTTTATACTAGTTACAGGCAGTGGTTTGAATCCCAAAGCTTTGGTTGGAGTTTTACACACATTTGCAATTTTTTATTGCTTAAAAACGCTTCCCAGCGCCTGCTGTACACGTTTCCTATTTTGACTCATAACTTCACAAAGGATGCTTTCCCAGTCAAATCTCTTGCTATTTAGAGTAGAACTCTACCATTTATACTAGTTACAGGCAGTGGTTTGAATCCCAAAGCTTTGGTTGGAGTTTTACACAAATTTGCAGTTTTTTATTGCTTAAAAACGCTTCCCAGCGCCTGCTGTACACGTTTTCTATTTTGACTCATAACTTCACAAAGGATGCTTTCCCAGTGAAATCTTTTTGTATTTAGAGTACAACTCTACCCTTTATACTAGTTACAGGCAGTGGTTTGAATCCCAAAGCTTTGGTTGGAGTTTTACACATATTTGCAGTTTTTTATTGCTTAAAAACGCTTCCCAGCGCCTGCTGTACACGTTTTCTATTTTGACTCATAACTTCACAAAGGATGCTTTCCCAGTCAAATCTCTTGCTATTTAGAGTAGAACTCTACCCTTTATACTAGCTACAGGCAGTGGTTTGAATCCCAAAGCTTTGGTTGGAGTTTTACACACATTTGCAATTTTTTATTGGTTAAAAACGCTTCCAAGCGCCTGCTGTACACTTTTTTTCTATTTTGACTCATAACTTCACAAATGATGCTTTCCCAGTAAAATCTCTTGGTATTTAGAGTAGAACTCTACCCTTTATACTAGTTACAGGCAGTGGTTTGAATCCCAAAGCTTTGGTTGGAGTTTTACACACATTTGTAGTTTTTTATTGCTTAAAAACGCTTCCCAGCGCTTGCTGTACACTTTTTCTTTATTTTGACTCATAACTTCACAAAAGATGCTTTCCCAGTAAAATCTCTTGCCTATTAGAGAAGAAATCTCCCCTCTATACTAATTACAGGCAGTGGTTTGAATCCCAAAGCTTTGGTTGGAGTTTTACACACATTTGCAGTTTTTTATTGCTTAGAAACGCTTCCTAGCGCCTGCTGTAAACATTTTTTTTTTATTTTGACTCTTCACAAAAGATGCTTTCCCAGTAAAATATCTTGCCTATTAGAGAAGAAATCTCCACTCTATACGAGTTACAGGCAGTGGTTTGAATCCCAAAGCTTTGGTTGGAGTTTTACACACATTTGCAGTTTTTTATTGCTTAAAAACGCTTCCCAGCGCCTGCTGTACACTTTTTTTTTATTTTGACTCATAACTTCACAAAGGATGGTTTCGCAGTAAAATCTCTTGCTATTTAGAGTAGGACTCTCCCCTTTTTACTAGTTACAGGCAGTGGTTTGAATCCCAAAGCTTTGGTTGGAGTTTTACACACATTTTGCAGTTTTTTATTGCTTAAAAACGCTTCCTAGCGCCTGCTGTACACTTTTTCTTTATTTTGACTCATAACTTCACAAAAGATGCTTTCTTTGTAAAATCTCTTGCCTATTGCAGAATAAATCTCCCCTCTATACTAATTACAGGCAGTGGTTTGAATCCCAAAGCTTTGTTTGGAATTTTACACACATTTGCAATTTTTTATTGCTTAAAAACGCTTCCCAGCGCCTGCTGTACACTTTTTTTCTATTTTGACTCATAACTTCACAAAGGATGCTTTCCCAGTAAAATCTCTTGCTATTTAGAGTAGAACTCTACCCTTTATACTAGTTACAGGCAGTGGTTTGAATCCCAAAGCTTTGGTTGGAGTTTTACACACATTTGCAGTTTTTTATTGCTTAAAAACGCTTCCCAGCGCCTGCTGTACACTTTTTCTATTTTGACAAATAACTTCACAAAGGATGCTTTCCCAGTAAAATCTCTTGCTATTTAGAGTAGAACTCTACCCTTTATACTAGTTACAGGCAGTGGTTTGAATCCCAAAGCTTTGGTTAGAGTTTTACACACATTTGCAGTTTTTTATTGCTTAAAAACTCTTCCCAGCGCCTGCTGTTCACATTTTCTATTGTGACTCATAACTTCACAAAGGATGCTTTCCCAGTAAAATCTTTTGCTATTTAGAGTAGACCTCTACCCTTTATACTAGTTACAGGCAGTGGTTTGAATCCCAAAGCTTTGGTTGGAGTTTTACCCACATTTGCAGTTTTTTATTGCTTAGAAACGCTTCCTAGCGCCTGCTGTAAACATTTTTTTTTTTATTTTGACTCTTCACAAAAGATGCTTTCCCAGTAAAATATCTTGCCTATTAGAGAAGAAATCTCCACTCTATACGAGTTACAGGCAGTGGTTTGAATCCCAAAGCTTTGGTTGGAGTTTTACACACATTTGCAGTTTTTTATTGCTTAAAAACGCTTCCCAGCGCCTGCTGTACACTTTTTTTTTATTTTGACTCATAACTTCACAAAGGATGCTTTCGCAGTAAAATCTCTTGCTATTTAGAGTAGGACTCTCCCCTTTTTACTAGTTACAGGCAGTGGTTTGAATCCCAAAGCTTTGGTTGGAGTTTTACACACATTTTGCAGTTTTTTATTGCTTAAAAACGCTTCCCAGCGCCTGCTGTACACTTTTTCTTTATTTTGACTCATAACTTCACAAAAGATGCTTTCTTTGTAAAATCTCTTGCCTATTGCAGAATAAATCTCCCCTCTATACTAATTACAGGCAATGGTTTGAATCACAAAGCTTTGGTTGGAATTTTACACACATTTGCAATTTTTTATTGCTTAAAAACGCTTCCCAGCGCCTGCTGTACACTTTTTCTATTTTGACAAATAACTTCACAAAGGATGCTTTCCCAGTAAAATCTCTTGCTATTTAGAGTAGAACTCTACCCTTTATACTAGTTACAGGCAGTGGTTTGAATCCCAAAGCTTTGGTTAGAGTTTTACACACATTTGCAGTTTTTTATTGCTTAAAAACTCTTCCCAGCGCCTGCTGTACACATTTTCTATTGTGACTCATAACTTCACAAAGGATGCTTTCCCAGTAAAATCTTTTGCTATTTAGAGTAGACCTCTACCCTTTATACTAGTTACAGGCAGTGGTTTGAATCCCAAAGCTTTGGTTGGAGTTTTACACACATTTGCAGTTTTTTATTGCTTAAAAACGCTTCCCAGCTCCTGCTGTACACGTTTTCTATTTTGACTCATAACTTCACAAAGGATGCTTTCCCAGTCAAATCTCTTGCTATTTAGAGTAGAACTTTCCCCTTTATACTAGTTACAGGCAGTGGTTTGAATCCCAAAGCTTTGGTTGGAGTTTTACACACATTTGCAGTTTTTATTGCTTAAAAACGCTTCCCAGCGCCTGCTGTACACATTTTCTATTTTGACTCATAACTTCACAAAGGATGCTTTCCCAGTCAAATCTCTTGCTATTTAGAGTAGAACTCTACCCTTTATACTAGTTACAGTCAGTGGTTTGAATCCCAAAGCTTTGGTTGGAGTTTTACAGACATTTGCAGTTTTTTATTGCTTAAAAACGCTTCCCAGCGCCTGTTGTCCACGTTTTCTATTTTGACTCATAACTTCACAAAGGATGCTTTCCCAGTCAAATCTCTTGCTATTTAGAGTAGAACTCTACCCTTTATTCTAGTTACAGGCAGTGGTTTGAATCCCAAAGCTTTGGTTGGAGTTTTTGCAATTTTTTATTGCTTAAAAACGCTTCCCAGCGCCTGCTGTACAAGCTTTCTATTTTGACTCATAACTTCACAAAGGATGCTTTCCCATTCAAATCTCTTGCTATTTAGAGTAGAACTCTACCCTTTATACTAGTTACAGACAGTGGTTTGAATCCCAAAGCTTTGGTTGGAGTTTTACACACATTTGCAGTTTTTTATTGCTTAGAAACGCTTCCTAGCGCCTGCTGTAAACATTTTTTTTTTATTTTGACTCTTCACAAAAGATGCTTTCCCAGTAAAATATCTTGCCTATTAGAGAAGAAATCTCCACTCTATACGAGTTACAGGCAGTGGTTTGAATCCCAAAGCTTTGGTTGGAGTTTTACACACATTTGCAGTTTTTTATTGCTTAAAAACGCTTCCCAGCGCCTGCTGTACACTTTTTTTTATTTTGACTCATAACTTCACAAAGGATGCTTTCGCAGTAAAATCTCTTGCTATTTAGAGTAGACTCTCCCCTTTTTACTAGTTACAGGCAGTGGTTTGAATCCCAAAGCTTTGGTTGGAGTTTTACACACATTTGCAGTTTTTTATTGCTTAAAAACGCTTCCAGCGGCCTGCTGTACACTTTTTCTTTATTTTGACTCATAACTTCACAAAGATGCTTTCCCAGTAAAATCTCTTGCCTATTTAGAGTAGAAATCTACCCTCTTATACTAGTTACAGGCAGTGGTTTGAATCCCAAAGCTTTGGTTAGAGTTTTACACACATTTGCAAGTTTTTTATTGCTTAAAAACGCTTCCCAGCGCCTGCTGTACACATTTTTCTATTGTGACTCATAACTTCACAAAGGATGCTTTCCAGTAAAATCTCTTGCTATTTAGAGTAGAACTCTACCCTTTATACTAGTTACAGGCAGTGGTTTGAATCCCAAAGCTTTGGTTGGAGTTTTACACACATTTGCAGTTTTTTTATTGCTTAAAAAACGCTTCCAAGCGCCTGCTGTACACTTTTTTTTTTATTTGGACAATACTTACAAAAGATGCTTCCCAGTAAAATCTCTGGCTATTTAGAGTAGAACTCTCACCTTTATACTAGTTACAGGCAGTTTTTTGAATCCCAAAGCTTTGGTTGGAGTTTTACACACATTTGCAGTTTTTTATTGCTTAAAAACGCTTTTCAGCGCCTGCTGTACACGTTTTCTATTTTGACCAATAACTTCACAAAGGATGCTTTCCCAGTAAAATCTCTGGCTATTTAGAGTAGAACTCTCACCTTTATACTAGTTACAGGCAGTTTTTTGAATCCCAAAGCTTTGGTTGGAGTTTTACACACATTTGCAGTTTTTTATTGCTTAAAAACGCTTTTCAGCGCCTGCTGTACACGTTTTCTATTTTGACCAATAACTTCACAAAGGATGCTTTCCCAGTAAAATCTCTGGCTATTTAGAGTAGAACTCTCACCTTTATACTAGTTACAGGCAGTTTTTTGAATCCCAAAGCTTTGGTTGGAGTTTTACACACATTTGCAGTTTTTTATTGCTTAAAAACGCTTTTCAGCGCCTGCTGTACACGTTTTCTATTTTGACCAATAACTTCACAAAGGATGCTTTCCCAGTAAAATCTCTGGCTATTTAGAGTAGAACTCTCACCTTTATACTAGTTACAGGCAGTTTTTTGAATCCCAAAGCTTTGGTTGGAGTTTTACACACATTTGCAGTTTTTTATTGCTTAAAAACGCTTTTCAGCGCCTGCTGTACACGTTTTCTATTTTGACCAATAACTTCACAAAGGATGCTTTCCCAGTAAAATCTCTGGCTATTTAGAGTAGAACTCTCACCTTTATACTAGTTACAGGCAGTTTTTTGAATCCCAAAGCTTTGGTTGGAGTTTTACACACATTTGCAGTTTTTTATTGCTTAAAAACGCTTTTCAGCGCCTGCTGTACACGTTTTCTATTTTGACCAATAACTTCACAAAGGATGCTTTCCCAGTAAAATCTCTGGCTATTTAGAGTAGAACTCTCACCTTTATACTAGTTACAGGCAGTTTTTTGAATCCCAAAGCTTTGGTTGGAGTTTTACACACATTTGCAGTTTTTTATTGCTTAAAAACGCTTTTCAGCGCCTGCTGTACACGTTTTCTATTTTGACCAATAACTTCACAAAGGATGCTTTCCCAGTAAAATCTCTGGCTATTTAGAGTAGAACTCTCACCTTTATACTAGTTACAGGCAGTTTTTTGAATCCCAAAGCTTTGGTTGGAGTTTTACACACATTTGCAGTTTTTTATTGCTTAAAAACGCTTTTCAGCGCCTGCTGTACACGTTTTCTATTTTGACCAATAACTTCACAAAGGATGCTTTCCCAGTAAAATCTCTGGCTATTTAGAGTAGAACTCTCACCTTTATACTAGTTACAGGCAGTTTTTTGAATCCCAAAGCTTTGGTTGGAGTTTTACACACATTTGCAGTTTTTTATTGCTTAAAAACGCTTTTCAGCGCCTGCTGTACACGTTTTCTATTTTGACCAATAACTTCACAAAGGATGCTTTCCCAGTAAAATCTCTGGCTATTTAGAGTAGAACTCTCACCTTTATACTAGTTACAGGCAGTTTTTTGAATCCCAAAGCTTTGGTTGGAGTTTTACACACATTTGCAGTTTTTTATTGCTTAAAAACGCTTTTCAGCGCCTGCTGTACACGTTTTCTATTTTGACCAATAACTTCACAAAGGATGCTTTCCCAGTAAAATCTCTGGCTATTTAGAGTAGAACTCTCACCTTTATACTAGTTACAGGCAGTTTTTTGAATCCCAAAGCTTTGGTTGGAGTTTTACACACATTTGCAGTTTTTTATTGCTTAAAAACGCTTTTCAGCGCCTGCTGTACACGTTTTCTATTTTGACCAATAACTTCACAAAGGATGCTTTCCCAGTAAAATCTCTGGCTATTTAGAGTAGAACTCTCACCTTTATACTAGTTACAGGCAGTTTTTTGAATCCCAAAGCTTTGGTTGGAGTTTTACACACATTTGCAGTTTTTTATTGCTTAAAAACGCTTTTCAGCGCCTGCTGTACACGTTTTCTATTTTGACCAATAACTTCACAAAGGATGCTTTCCCAGTAAAATCTCTGGCTATTTAGAGTAGAACTCTCACCTTTATACTAGTTACAGGCAGTTTTTTGAATCCCAAAGCTTTGGTTGGAGTTTTACACACATTTGCAGTTTTTTATTGCTTAAAAACGCTTTTCAGCGCCTGCTGTACACGTTTTCTATTTTGACCAATAACTTCACAAAGGATGCTTTCCCAGTAAAATCTCTGGCTATTTAGAGTAGAACTCTCACCTTTATACTAGTTACAGGCAGTTTTTTGAATCCCAAAGCTTTGGTTGGAGTTTTACACACATTTGCAGTTTTTTATTGCTTAAAAACGCTTTTCAGCGCCTGCTGTACACGTTTTCTATTTTGACCAATAACTTCACAAAGGATGCTTTCCCAGTAAAATCTCTGGCTATTTAGAGTAGAACTCTCACCTTTATACTAGTTACAGGCAGTTTTTTGAATCCCAAAGCTTTGGTTGGAGTTTTACACACATTTGCAGTTTTTTATTGCTTAAAAACGCTTTTCAGCGCCTGCTGTACACGTTTTCTATTTTGACCAATAACTTCACAAAGGATGCTTTCCCAGTAAAATCTCTGGCTATTTAGAGTAGAACTCTCACCTTTATACTAGTTACAGGCAGTTTTTTGAATCCCAAAGCTTTGGTTGGAGTTTTACACACATTTGCAGTTTTTTATTGCTTAAAAACGCTTTTCAGCGCCTGCTGTACACGTTTTCTATTTTGACCAATAACTTCACAAAGGATGCTTTCCCAGTAAAATCTCTGGCTATTTAGAGTAGAACTCTCACCTTTATACTAGTTACAGGCAGTTTTTTGAATCCCAAAGCTTTGGTTGGAGTTTTACACACATTTGCAGTTTTTTATTGCTTAAAAACGCTTTTCAGCGCCTGCTGTACACGTTTTCTATTTTGACCAATAACTTCACAAAGGATGCTTTCCCAGTAAAATCTCTGGCTATTTAGAGTAGAACTCTCACCTTTATACTAGTTACAGGCAGTTTTTTGAATCCCAAAGCTTTGGTTGGAGTTTTACACACATTTGCAGTTTTTTATTGCTTAAAAACGCTTTTCAGCGCCTGCTGTACACGTTTTCTATTTTGACCAATAACTTCACAAAGGATGCTTTCCCAGTAAAATCTCTGGCTATTTAGAGTAGAACTCTCACCTTTATACTAGTTACAGGCAGTTTTTTGAATCCCAAAGCTTTGGTTGGAGTTTTACACACATTTGCAGTTTTTTATTGCTTAAAAACGCTTTTCAGCGCCTGCTGTACACGTTTTCTATTTTGACCAATAACTTCACAAAGGATGCTTTCCCAGTAAAATCTCTGGCTATTTAGAGTAGAACTCTCACCTTTATACTAGTTACAGGCAGTTTTTTGAATCCCAAAGCTTTGGTTGGAGTTTTACACACATTTGCAGTTTTTTATTGCTTAAAAACGCTTTTCAGCGCCTGCTGTACACGTTTTCTATTTTGACCAATAACTTCACAAAGGATGCTTTCCCAGTAAAATCTCTGGCTATTTAGAGTAGAACTCTCACCTTTATACTAGTTACAGGCAGTTTTTTGAATCCCAAAGCTTTGGTTGGAGTTTTACACACATTTGCAGTTTTTTATTGCTTAAAAACGCTTTTCAGCGCCTGCTGTACACGTTTTCTATTTTGACCAATAACTTCACAAAGGATGCTTTCCCAGTAAAATCTCTGGCTATTTAGAGTAGAACTCTCACCTTTATACTAGTTACAGGCAGTTTTTTGAATCCCAAAGCTTTGGTTGGAGTTTTACACACATTTGCAGTTTTTTATTGCTTAAAAACGCTTTTCAGCGCCTGCTGTACACGTTTTCTATTTTGACCAATAACTTCACAAAGGATGCTTTCCCAGTAAAATCTCTGGCTATTTAGAGTAGAACTCTCACCTTTATACTAGTTACAGGCAGTTTTTTGAATCCCAAAGCTTTGGTTGGAGTTTTACACACATTTGCAGTTTTTTATTGCTTAAAAACGCTTTTCAGCGCCTGCTGTACACGTTTTCTATTTTGACCAATAACTTCACAAAGGATGCTTTCCCAGTAAAATCTCTGGCTATTTAGAGTAGAACTCTCACCTTTATACTAGTTACAGGCAGTTTTTTGAATCCCAAAGCTTTGGTTGGAGTTTTACACACATTTGCAGTTTTTTATTGCTTAAAAACGCTTTTCAGCGCCTGCTGTACACGTTTTCTATTTTGACCAATAACTTCACAAAGGATGCTTTCCCAGTAAAATCTCTGGCTATTTAGAGTAGAACTCTCACCTTTATACTAGTTACAGGCAGTTTTTTGAATCCCAAAGCTTTGGTTGGAGTTTTACACACATTTGCAGTTTTTTATTGCTTAAAAACGCTTTTCAGCGCCTGCTGTACACGTTTTCTATTTTGACCAATAACTTCACAAAGGATGCTTTCCCAGTAAAATCTCTGGCTATTTAGAGTAGAACTCTCACCTTTATACTAGTTACAGGCAGTTTTTTGAATCCCAAAGCTTTGGTTGGAGTTTTACACACATTTGCAGTTTTTTATTGCTTAAAAACGCTTTTCAGCGCCTGCTGTACACGTTTTCTATTTTGACCAATAACTTCACAAAGGATGCTTTCCCAGTAAAATCTCTGGCTATTTAGAGTAGAACTCTCACCTTTATACTAGTTACAGGCAGTTTTTTGAATCCCAAAGCTTTGGTTGGAGTTTTACACACATTTGCAGTTTTTTATTGCTTAAAAACGCTTTTCAGCGCCTGCTGTACACGTTTTCTATTTTGACCAATAACTTCACAAAGGATGCTTTCCCAGTAAAATCTCTGGCTATTTAGAGTAGAACTCTCACCTTTATACTAGTTACAGGCAGTTTTTTGAATCCCAAAGCTTTGGTTGGAGTTTTACACACATTTGCAGTTTTTTATTGCTTAAAAACGCTTTTCAGCGCCTGCTGTACACGTTTTCTATTTTGACCAATAACTTCACAAAGGATGCTTTCCCAGTAAAATCTCTGGCTATTTAGAGTAGAACTCTCACCTTTATACTAGTTACAGGCAGTTTTTTGAATCCCAAAGCTTTGGTTGGAGTTTTACACACATTTGCAGTTTTTTATTGCTTAAAAACGCTTTTCAGCGCCTGCTGTACACGTTTTCTATTTTGACCAATAACTTCACAAAGGATGCTTTCCCAGTAAAATCTCTGGCTATTTAGAGTAGAACTCTCACCTTTATACTAGTTACAGGCAGTTTTTTGAATCCCAAAGCTTTGGTTGGAGTTTTACACACATTTGCAGTTTTTTATTGCTTAAAAACGCTTTTCAGCGCCTGCTGTACACGTTTTCTATTTTGACCAATAACTTCACAAAGGATGCTTTCCCAGTAAAATCTCTGGCTATTTAGAGTAGAACTCTCACCTTTATACTAGTTACAGGCAGTTTTTTGAATCCCAAAGCTTTGGTTGGAGTTTTACACACATTTGCAGTTTTTTATTGCTTAAAAACGCTTTTCAGCGCCTGCTGTACACGTTTTCTATTTTGACCAATAACTTCACAAAGGATGCTTTCCCAGTAAAATCTCTGGCTATTTAGAGTAGAACTCTCACCTTTATACTAGTTACAGGCAGTTTTTTGAATCCCAAAGCTTTGGTTGGAGTTTTACACACATTTGCAGTTTTTTATTGCTTAAAAACGCTTTTCAGCGCCTGCTGTACACGTTTTCTATTTTGACCAATAACTTCACAAAGGATGCTTTCCCAGTAAAATCTCTGGCTATTTAGAGTAGAACTCTCACCTTTATACTAGTTACAGGCAGTTTTTTGAATCCCAAAGCTTTGGTTGGAGTTTTACACACATTTGCAGTTTTTTATTGCTTAAAAACGCTTTTCAGCGCCTGCTGTACACGTTTTCTATTTTGACCAATAACTTCACAAAGGATGCTTTCCCAGTAAAATCTCTGGCTATTTAGAGTAGAACTCTCACCTTTATACTAGTTACAGGCAGTTTTTTGAATCCCAAAGCTTTGGTTGGAGTTTTACACACATTTGCAGTTTTTTATTGCTTAAAAACGCTTTTCAGCGCCTGCTGTACACGTTTTCTATTTTGACCAATAACTTCACAAAGGATGCTTTCCCAGTAAAATCTCTGGCTATTTAGAGTAGAACTCTCACCTTTATACTAGTTACAGGCAGTTTTTTGAATCCCAAAGCTTTGGTTGGAGTTTTACACACATTTGCAGTTTTTTATTGCTTAAAAACGCTTTTCAGCGCCTGCTGTACACGTTTTCTATTTTGACCAATAACTTCACAAAGGATGCTTTCCCAGTAAAATCTCTGGCTATTTAGAGTAGAACTCTCACCTTTATACTAGTTACAGGCAGTTTTTTGAATCCCAAAGCTTTGGTTGGAGTTTTACACACATTTGCAGTTTTTTATTGCTTAAAAACGCTTTTCAGCGCCTGCTGTACACGTTTTCTATTTTGACCAATAACTTCACAAAGGATGCTTTCCCAGTAAAATCTCTGGCTATTTAGAGTAGAACTCTCACCTTTATACTAGTTACAGGCAGTTTTTTGAATCCCAAAGCTTTGGTTGGAGTTTTACACACATTTGCAGTTTTTTATTGCTTAAAAACGCTTTTCAGCGCCTGCTGTACACGTTTTCTATTTTGACCAATAACTTCACAAAGGATGCTTTCCCAGTAAAATCTCTGGCTATTTAGAGTAGAACTCTCACCTTTATACTAGTTACAGGCAGTTTTTTGAATCCCAAAGCTTTGGTTGGAGTTTTACACACATTTGCAGTTTTTTATTGCTTAAAAACGCTTTTCAGCGCCTGCTGTACACGTTTTCTATTTTGACCAATAACTTCACAAAGGATGCTTTCCCAGTAAAATCTCTGGCTATTTAGAGTAGAACTCTCACCTTTATACTAGTTACAGGCAGTTTTTTGAATCCCAAAGCTTTGGTTGGAGTTTTACACACATTTGCAGTTTTTTATTGCTTAAAAACGCTTTTCAGCGCCTGCTGTACACGTTTTCTATTTTGACCAATAACTTCACAAAGGATGCTTTCCCAGTAAAATCTCTGGCTATTTAGAGTAGAACTCTCACCTTTATACTAGTTACAGGCAGTTTTTTGAATCCCAAAGCTTTGGTTGGAGTTTTACACACATTTGCAGTTTTTTATTGCTTAAAAACGCTTTTCAGCGCCTGCTGTACACGTTTTCTATTTTGACCAATAACTTCACAAAGGATGCTTTCCCAGTAAAATCTCTGGCTATTTAGAGTAGAACTCTCACCTTTATACTAGTTACAGGCAGTTTTTTGAATCCCAAAGCTTTGGTTGGAGTTTTACACACATTTGCAGTTTTTTATTGCTTAAAAACGCTTTTCAGCGCCTGCTGTACACGTTTTCTATTTTGACCAATAACTTCACAAAGGATGCTTTCCCAGTAAAATCTCTGGCTATTTAGAGTAGAACTCTCACCTTTATACTAGTTACAGGCAGTTTTTTGAATCCCAAAGCTTTGGTTGGAGTTTTACACACATTTGCAGTTTTTTATTGCTTAAAAACGCTTTTCAGCGCCTGCTGTACACGTTTTCTATTTTGACCAATAACTTCACAAAGGATGCTTTCCCAGTAAAATCTCTGGCTATTTAGAGTAGAACTCTCACCTTTATACTAGTTACAGGCAGTTTTTTGAATCCCAAAGCTTTGGTTGGAGTTTTACACACATTTGCAGTTTTTTATTGCTTAAAAACGCTTTTCAGCGCCTGCTGTACACGTTTTCTATTTTGACCAATAACTTCACAAAGGATGCTTTCCCAGTAAAATCTCTGGCTATTTAGAGTAGAACTCTCACCTTTATACTAGTTACAGGCAGTTTTTTGAATCCCAAAGCTTTGGTTGGAGTTTTACACACATTTGCAGTTTTTTATTGCTTAAAAACGCTTTTCAGCGCCTGCTGTACACGTTTTCTATTTTGACCAATAACTTCACAAAGGATGCTTTCCCAGTAAAATCTCTGGCTATTTAGAGTAGAACTCTCACCTTTATACTAGTTACAGGCAGTTTTTTGAATCCCAAAGCTTTGGTTGGAGTTTTACACACATTTGCAGTTTTTTATTGCTTAAAAACGCTTTTCAGCGCCTGCTGTACACGTTTTCTATTTTGACCAATAACTTCACAAAGGATGCTTTCCCAGTAAAATCTCTGGCTATTTAGAGTAGAACTCTCACCTTTATACTAGTTACAGGCAGTTTTTTGAATCCCAAAGCTTTGGTTGGAGTTTTACACACATTTGCAGTTTTTTATTGCTTAAAAACGCTTTTCAGCGCCTGCTGTACACGTTTTCTATTTTGACCAATAACTTCACAAAGGATGCTTTCCCAGTAAAATCTCTGGCTATTTAGAGTAGAACTCTCACCTTTATACTAGTTACAGGCAGTTTTTTGAATCCCAAAGCTTTGGTTGGAGTTTTACACACATTTGCAGTTTTTTATTGCTTAAAAACGCTTTTCAGCGCCTGCTGTACACGTTTTCTATTTTGACCAATAACTTCACAAAGGATGCTTTCCCAGTAAAATCTCTGGCTATTTAGAGTAGAACTCTCACCTTTATACTAGTTACAGGCAGTTTTTTGAATCCCAAAGCTTTGGTTGGAGTTTTACACACATTTGCAGTTTTTTATTGCTTAAAAACGCTTTTCAGCGCCTGCTGTACACGTTTTCTATTTTGACCAATAACTTCACAAAGGATGCTTTCCCAGTAAAATCTCTGGCTATTTAGAGTAGAACTCTCACCTTTATACTAGTTACAGGCAGTTTTTTGAATCCCAAAGCTTTGGTTGGAGTTTTACACACATTTGCAGTTTTTTATTGCTTAAAAACGCTTTCTCAGCGCCTGCTGTACACGTTTTCTATTTTGACCAATAACTTCACAAAGGATGCTTTCCCAGTAAAATCTCTGGCTATTTAGAGTAGAACTCTCACCTTTATACTAGTTACAGGCAGTTTTTTGAATCCCAAAGCTTTGGTTGGAGTTTTACACACATTTGCAGTTTTTTATTGCTTAAAAACGCTTTTCAGCGCCTGCTGTACACGTTTTCTATTTTGACCAATAACTTCACAAAGGATGCTTTCCCAGTAAAATCTCTGGCTATTTAGAGTAGAACTCTCACCTTTATACTAGTTACAGGCAGTTTTTTGAATCCCAAAGCTTTGGTTGGAGTTTTACACACATTTGCAGTTTTTTATTGCTTAAAAACGCTTTTCAGCGCCTGCTGTACACGTTTTCTATTTTGACCAATAACTTCACAAAGGATGCTTTCCCAGTAAAATCTCTGGCTATTTAGAGTAGAACTCTCACCTTTATACTAGTTACAGGCAGTTTTTTGAATCCCAAAGCTTTGGTTGGAGTTTTACACACATTTGCAGTTTTTTATTGCTTAAAAACGCTTTTCAGCGCCTGCTGTACACGTTTTCTATTTTGACCAATAACTTCACAAAGGATGCTTTCCCAGTAAAATCTCTGGCTATTTAGAGTAGAACTCTCACCTTTATACTAGTTACAGGCAGTTTTTTGAATCCCAAAGCTTTGGTTGGAGTTTTACACACATTTGCAGTTTTTTATTGCTTAAAAACGCTTTTCAGCGCCTGCTGTACACGTTTTCTATTTTGACCAATAACTTCACAAAGGATGCTTTCCCAGTAAAATCTCTGGCTATTTAGAGTAGAACTCTCACCTTTATACTAGTTACAGGCAGTTTTTTGAATCCCAAAGCTTTGGTTGGAGTTTTACACACATTTGCAGTTTTTTATTGCTTAAAAACGCTTTTCAGCGCCTGCTGTACACGTTTTCTATTTTGACCAATAACTTCACAAAGGATGCTTTCCCAGTAAAATCTCTGGCTATTTAGAGTAGAACTCTCACCTTTATACTAGTTACAGGCAGTTTTTTGAATCCCAAAGCTTTGGTTGGAGTTTTACACACATTTGCAGTTTTTTATTGCTTAAAAACGCTTTTCAGCGCCTGCTGTACACGTTTTCTATTTTGACCAATAACTTCACAAAGGATGCTTTCCCAGTAAAATCTCTGGCTATTTAGAGTAGAACTCTCACCTTTATACTAGTTACAGGCAGTTTTTTGAATCCCAAAGCTTTGGTTGGAGTTTTACACACATTTGCAGTTTTTTATTGCTTAAAAACGCTTTTCAGCGCCTGCTGTACACGTTTTCTATTTTGACCAATAACTTCACAAAGGATGCTTTCCCAGTAAAATCTCTGGCTATTTAGAGTAGAACTCTCACCTTTATACTAGTTACAGGCAGTTTTTTGAATCCCAAAGCTTTGGTTGGAGTTTTACACACATTTGCAGTTTTTTATTGCTTAAAAACGCTTTTCAGCGCCTGCTGTACACGTTTTCTATTTTGACCAATAACTTCACAAAGGATGCTTTCCCAGTAAAATCTCTGGCTATTTAGAGTAGAACTCTCACCTTTATACTAGTTACAGGCAGTTTTTTGAATCCCAAAGCTTTGGTTGGAGTTTTACACACATTTGCAGTTTTTTATTGCTTAAAAACGCTTTTCCAGCGCCTGCTGTACACGTTTTCTATTTTGACCAATAACTTCACAAAGGATGCTTTCCCAGTAAAATCTCTGGCTATTTAGAGTAGAACTCTCACCTTTATACTAGTTACAGGCAGTTTTTTGAATCCCAAAGCTTTGGTTGGAGTTTTACACACATTTGCAGTTTTTTATTGCTTAAAAACGCTTTTCAGCGCCTGCTGTACACGTTTTCTATTTTGACCAATAACTTCACAAAGGATGCTTTCCCAGTAAAATCTCTGGCTATTTAGAGTAGAACTCTCACCTTTATACTAGTTACAGGCAGTTTTTTGAATCCCAAAGCTTTGGTTGGAGTTTTACACACATTTGCAGTTTTTTATTGCTTAAAAACGCTTTTCAGCGCCTGCTGTACACGTTTTCTATTTTGACCAATAACTTCACAAAGGATGCTTTCCCAGTAAAATCTCTGGCTATTTAGAGTAGAACTCTCACCTTTATACTAGTTACAGGCAGTTTTTTGAATCCCAAAGCTTTGGTTGGAGTTTTACACACATTTGCAGTTTTTTATTGCTTAAAAACGCTTTTCAGCGCCTGCTGTACACGTTTTCTATTTTGACCAATAACTTCACAAAGGATGCTTTCCCAGTAAAATCTCTGGCTATTTAGAGTAGAACTCTCACCTTTATACTAGTTACAGGCAGTTTTTTGAATCCCAAAGCTTTGGTTGGAGTTTTACACACATTTGCAGTTTTTTATTGCTTAAAAACGCTTTTCAGCGCCTGCTGTACACGTTTTCTATTTTGACCAATAACTTCACAAAGGATGCTTTCCCAGTAAAATCTCTGGCTATTTAGAGTAGAACTCTCACCTTTATACTAGTTACAGGCAGTTTTTTGAATCCCAAAGCTTTGGTTGGAGTTTTACACACATTTGCAGTTTTTTATTGCTTAAAAACGCTTTTCAGCGCCTGCTGTACACGTTTTCTATTTTGACCAATAACTTCACAAAGGATGCTTTCCCAGTAAAATCTCTGGCTATTTAGAGTAGAACTCTCACCTTTATACTAGTTACAGGCAGTTTTTTGAATCCCAAAGCTTTGGTTGGAGTTTTACACACATTTGCAGTTTTTTATTGCTTAAAAACGCTTTTCAGCGCCTGCTGTACACGTTTTCTATTTTGACCAATAACTTCACAAAGGATGCTTTCCCAGTAAAATCTCTGGCTATTTAGAGTAGAACTCTCACCTTTATACTAGTTACAGGCAGTTTTTTGAATCCCAAAGCTTTGGTTGGAGTTTTACACACATTTGCAGTTTTTTATTGCTTAAAAACGCTTTTCAGCGCCTGCTGTACACGTTTTCTATTTTGACCAATAACTTCACAAAGGATGCTTTCCCAGTAAAATCTCTGGCTATTTAGAGTAGAACTCTCACCTTTATACTAGTTACAGGCAGTTTTTTGAATCCCAAAGCTTTGGTTGGAGTTTTACACACATTTGCAGTTTTTTATTGCTTAAAAACGCTTTTCAGCGCCTGCTGTACACGTTTTCTATTTTGACCAATAACTTCACAAAGGATGCTTTCCCAGTAAAATCTCTGGCTATTTAGAGTAGAACTCTCACCTTTATACTAGTTACAGGCAGTTTTTTGAATCCCAAAGCTTTGGTTGGAGTTTTACACACATTTGCAGTTTTTTATTGCTTAAAAACGCTTTTCAGCGCCTGCTGTACACGTTTTCTATTTTGACCAATAACTTCACAAAGGATGCTTTCCCAGTAAAATCTCTGGCTATTTAGAGTAGAACTCTCACCTTTATACTAGTTACAGGCAGTTTTTTGAATCCCAAAGCTTTGGTTGGAGTTTTACACACATTTGCAGTTTTTTATTGCTTAAAAACGCTTTTCAGCGCCTGCTGTACACGTTTTCTATTTTGACCAATAACTTCACAAAGGATGCTTTCCCAGTAAAATCTCTGGCTATTTAGAGTAGAACTCTCACCTTTATACTAGTTACAGGCAGTTTTTTGAATCCCAAAGCTTTGGTTGGAGTTTTACACACATTTGCAGTTTTTTATTGCTTAAAAACGCTTTTCAGCGCCTGCTGTACACGTTTTCTATTTTGACCAATAACTTCACAAAGGATGCTTTCCCAGTAAAATCTCTGGCTATTTAGAGTAGAACTCTCACCTTTATACTAGTTACAGGCAGTTTTTTGAATCCCAAAGCTTTGGTTGGAGTTTTACACACATTTGCAGTTTTTTATTGCTTAAAAACGCTTTTCAGCGCCTGCTGTACACGTTTTCTATTTTGACCAATAACTTCACAAAGGATGCTTTCCCAGTAAAATCTCTGGCTATTTAGAGTAGAACTCTCACCTTTATACTAGTTACAGGCAGTTTTTTGAATCCCAAAGCTTTGGTTGGAGTTTTACACACATTTGCAGTTTTTTATTGCTTAAAAACGCTTTTCCAGCGCCTGCTGTACACGTTTTCTATTTTGACCAATAACTTCACAAAGGATGCTTTCCCAGTAAAATCTCTGGCTATTTAGAGTAGAACTCTCACCTTTATACTAGTTACAGGCAGTTTTTTGAATCCCAAAGCTTTGGTTGGAGTTTTACACACATTTGCAGTTTTTTATTGCTTAAAAACGCTTCCCAGCGCCTGCTGTACACGTTTTCTATTTTGACCAATAACTTCACAAAGGATGCTTTCCCAGTAAAATCTCTGGCTATTTAGAGTAGAACTCTCACCTTTATACTAGTTACAGGCAGTTTTTTGAATCCCAAAGCTTTGGTTGGAGTTTTACACACATTTGCAGTTTTTTATTGCTTAAAAACGCTTTTCAGCGCCTGCTGTACACGTTTTCTATTTTGACCAATAACTTCACAAAGGATGCTTTCCCAGTAAAATCTCTGGCTATTTAGAGTAGAACTCTCACCTTTATACTAGTTACAGGCAGTTTTTTGAATCCCAAAGCTTTGGTTGGAGTTTTACACACATTTGCAGTTTTTTATTGCTTAAAAACGCTTTTCAGCGCCTGCTGTACACGTTTTCTATTTTGACCAATAACTTCACAAAGGATGCTTTCCCAGTAAAATCTCTGGCTATTTAGAGTAGAACTCTCACCTTTATACTAGTTACAGGCAGTTTTTTGAATCCCAAAGCTTTGGTTGGAGTTTTACACACATTTGCAGTTTTTTATTGCTTAAAAACGCTTTTCAGCGCCTGCTGTACACGTTTTCTATTTTGACCAATAACTTCACAAAGGATGCTTTCCCAGTAAAATCTCTGGCTATTTAGAGTAGAACTCTCACCTTTATACTAGTTACAGGCAGTTTTTTGAATCCCAAAGCTTTGGTTGGAGTTTTACACACATTTGCAGTTTTTTATTGCTTAAAAACGCTTTTCAGCGCCTGCTGTACACGTTTTCTATTTTGACCAATAACTTCACAAAGGATGCTTTCCCAGTAAAATCTCTGGCTATTTAGAGTAGAACTCTCACCTTTATACTAGTTACAGGCAGTTTTTTGAATCCCAAAGCTTTGGTTGGAGTTTTACACACATTTGCAGTTTTTTATTGCTTAAAAACGCTTTTCCAGCGCCTGCTGTACACGTTTTCTATTTTGACCAATAACTTCACAAAGGATGCTTTCCCAGTAAAATCTCTGGCTATTTAGAGTAGAACTCTCACCTTTATACTAGTTACAGGCAGTTTTTTGAATCCCAAAGCTTTGGTTGGAGTTTTACACACATTTGCAGTTTTTTATTGCTTAAAAACGCTTTTCAGCGCCTGCTGTACACGTTTTCTATTTTGACCAATAACTTCACAAAGGATGCTTTCCCAGTAAAATCTCTGGCTATTTAGAGTAGAACTCTCACCTTTATACTAGTTACAGGCAGTTTTTTGAATCCCAAAGCTTTGGTTGGAGTTTTACACACATTTGCAGTTTTTTATTGCTTAAAAACGCTTTTCCAGCGCCTGCTGTACACGTTTTCTATTTTGACCAATAACTTCACAAAGGATGCTTTCCCAGTAAAATCTCTGGCTATTTAGAGTAGAACTCTCACCTTTATACTAGTTACAGGCAGTTTTTTGAATCCCAAAGCTTTGGTTGGAGTTTTACACACATTTGCAGTTTTTTATTGCTTAAAAACGCTTTTCAGCGCCTGCTGTACACGTTTTCTATTTTGACCAATAACTTCACAAAGGATGCTTTCCCAGTAAAATCTCTGGCTATTTAGAGTAGAACTCTCACCTTTATACTAGTTACAGGCAGTTTTTTGAATCCCAAAGCTTTGGTTGGAGTTTTACACACATTTGCAGTTTTTTATTGCTTAAAAACGCTTTTCAGCGCCTGCTGTACACGTTTTCTATTTTGACCAATAACTTCACAAAGGATGCTTTCCCAGTAAAATCTCTGGCTATTTAGAGTAGAACTCTCACCTTTATACTAGTTACAGGCAGTTTTTTGAATCCCAAAGCTTTGGTTGGAGTTTTACACACATTTGCAGTTTTTTATTGCTTAAAAACGCTTTTCAGCGCCTGCTGTACACGTTTTCTATTTTGACCAATAACTTCACAAAGGATGCTTTCCCAGTAAAATCTCTGGCTATTTAGAGTAGAACTCTCACCTTTATACTAGTTACAGGCAGTTTTTTGAATCCCAAAGCTTTGGTTGGAGTTTTACACACATTTGCAGTTTTTTATTGCTTAAAAACGCTTTTCAGCGCCTGCTGTACACGTTTTCTATTTTGACCAATAACTTCACAAAGGATGCTTTCCCAGTAAAATCTCTGGCTATTTAGAGTAGAACTCTCACCTTTATACTAGTTACAGGCAGTTTTTTGAATCCCAAAGCTTTGGTTGGAGTTTTACACACATTTGCAGTTTTTTATTGCTTAAAAACGCTTTTCAGCGCCTGCTGTACACGTTTTCTATTTTGACCAATAACTTCACAAAGGATGCTTTCCCAGTAAAATCTCTGGCTATTTAGAGTAGAACTCTCACCTTTATACTAGTTACAGGCAGTTTTTTGAATCCCAAAGCTTTGGTTGGAGTTTTACACACATTTGCAGTTTTTTATTGCTTAAAAACGCTTTTCAGCGCCTGCTGTACACGTTTTCTATTTTGACCAATAACTTCACAAAGGATGCTTTCCCAGTAAAATCTCTGGCTATTTAGAGTAGAACTCTCACCTTTATACTAGTTACAGGCAGTTTTTTGAATCCCAAAGCTTTGGTTGGAGTTTTACACACATTTGCAGTTTTTTATTGCTTAAAAACGCTTTTCAGCGCCTGCTGTACACGTTTTCTATTTTGACCAATAACTTCACAAAGGATGCTTTCCCAGTAAAATCTCTGGCTATTTAGAGTAGAACTCTCACCTTTATACTAGTTACAGGCAGTTTTTTGAATCCCAAAGCTTTGGTTGGAGTTTTACACACATTTGCAGTTTTTTATTGCTTAAAAACGCTTTTCAGCGCCTGCTGTACACGTTTTCTATTTTGACCAATAACTTCACAAAGGATGCTTTCCCAGTAAAATCTCTGGCTATTTAGAGTAGAACTCTCACCTTTATACTAGTTACAGGCAGTTTTTTGAATCCCAAAGCTTTGGTTGGAGTTTTACACACATTTGCAGTTTTTTATTGCTTAAAAACGCTTTTCAGCGCCTGCTGTACACGTTTTCTATTTTGACCAATAACTTCACAAAGGATGCTTTCCCAGTAAAATCTCTGGCTATTTAGAGTAGAACTCTCACCTTTATACTAGTTACAGGCAGTTTTTTGAATCCCAAAGCTTTGGTTGGAGTTTTACACACATTTGCAGTTTTTTATTGCTTAAAAACGCTTTTCAGCGCCTGCTGTACACGTTTTCTATTTTGACCAATAACTTCACAAAGGATGCTTTCCCAGTAAAATCTCTGGCTATTTAGAGTAGAACTCTCACCTTTATACTAGTTACAGGCAGTTTTTTGAATCCCAAAGCTTTGGTTGGAGTTTTACACACATTTGCAGTTTTTTATTGCTTAAAAACGCTTTTCAGCGCCTGCTGTACACGTTTTCTATTTTGACCAATAACTTCACAAAGGATGCTTTCCCAGTAAAATCTCTGGCTATTTAGAGTAGAACTCTCACCTTTATACTAGTTACAGGCAGTTTTTTGAATCCCAAAGCTTTGGTTGGAGTTTTACACACATTTGCAGTTTTTTATTGCTTAAAAACGCTTTTCAGCGCCTGCTGTACACGTTTTCTATTTTGACCAATAACTTCACAAAGGATGCTTTCCCAGTAAAATCTCTGGCTATTTAGAGTAGAACTCTCACCTTTATACTAGTTACAGGCAGTTTTTTGAATCCCAAAGCTTTGGTTGGAGTTTTACACACATTTGCAGTTTTTTATTGCTTAAAAACGCTTTTCAGCGCCTGCTGTACACGTTTTCTATTTTGACCAATAACTTCACAAAGGATGCTTTCCCAGTAAAATCTCTGGCTATTTAGAGTAGAACTCTCACCTTTATACTAGTTACAGGCAGTTTTTTGAATCCCAAAGCTTTGGTTGGAGTTTTACACACATTTGCAGTTTTTTATTGCTTAAAAACGCTTTTCCAGCGCCTGCTGTACACGTTTTCTATTTTGACCAATAACTTCACAAAGGATGCTTTCCCAGTAAAATCTCTGGCTATTTAGAGTAGAACTCTCACCTTTATACTAGTTACAGGCAGTTTTTTGAATCCCAAAGCTTTGGTTGGAGTTTTACACACATTTGCAGTTTTTTATTGCTTAAAAACGCTTTTCAGCGCCTGCTGTACACGTTTTCTATTTTGACCAATAACTTCACAAAGGATGCTTTCCCAGTAAAATCTCTGGCTATTTAGAGTAGAACTCTCACCTTTATACTAGTTACAGGCAGTTTTTTGAATCCCAAAGCTTTGGTTGGAGTTTTACACACATTTGCAGTTTTTTATTGCTTAAAAACGCTTTTCCAGCGCCTGCTGTACACGTTTTCTATTTTGACCAATAACTTCACAAAGGATGCTTTCCCAGTAAAATCTCTGGCTATTTAGAGTAGAACTCTCACCTTTATACTAGTTACAGGCAGTTTTTTGAATCCCAAAGCTTTGGTTGGAGTTTTACACACATTTGCAGTTTTTTATTGCTTAAAAACGCTTTTCAGCGCCTGCTGTACACGTTTTCTATTTTGACCAATAACTTCACAAAGGATGCTTTCCCAGTAAAATCTCTGGCTATTTAGAGTAGAACTCTCACCTTTATACTAGTTACAGGCAGTTTTTTGAATCCCAAAGCTTTGGTTGGAGTTTTACACACATTTGCAGTTTTTTATTGCTTAAAAACGCTTTTCAGCGCCTGCTGTACACGTTTTCTATTTTGACCAATAACTTCACAAAGGATGCTTTCCCAGTAAAATCTCTGGCTATTTAGAGTAGAACTCTCACCTTTATACTAGTTACAGGCAGTTTTTTGAATCCCAAAGCTTTGGTTGGAGTTTTACACACATTTGCAGTTTTTTATTGCTTAAAAACGCTTTTCAGCGCCTGCTGTACACGTTTTCTATTTTGACCAATAACTTCACAAAGGATGCTTTCCCAGTAAAATCTCTGGCTATTTAGAGTAGAACTCTCACCTTTATACTAGTTACAGGCAGTTTTTTGAATCCCAAAGCTTTGGTTGGAGTTTTACACACATTTGCAGTTTTTTATTGCTTAAAAACGCTTTTCAGCGCCTGCTGTACACGTTTTCTATTTTGACCAATAACTTCACAAAGGATGCTTTCCCAGTAAAATCTCTGGCTATTTAGAGTAGAACTCTCACCTTTATACTAGTTACAGGCAGTTTTTTGAATCCCAAAGCTTTGGTTGGAGTTTTACACACATTTGCAGTTTTTTATTGCTTAAAAACGCTTTTCAGCGCCTGCTGTACACGTTTTCTATTTTGACCAATAACTTCACAAAGGATGCTTTCCCAGTAAAATCTCTGGCTATTTAGAGTAGAACTCTCACCTTTATACTAGTTACAGGCAGTTTTTTGAATCCCAAAGCTTTGGTTGGAGTTTTACACACATTTGCAGTTTTTTATTGCTTAAAAACGCTTTTCAGCGCCTGCTGTACACGTTTTCTATTTTGACCAATAACTTCACAAAGGATGCTTTCCCAGTAAAATCTCTGGCTATTTAGAGTAGAACTCTCACCTTTATACTAGTTACAGGCAGTTTTTTGAATCCCAAAGCTTTGGTTGGAGTTTTACACACATTTGCAGTTTTTTATTGCTTAAAAACGCTTTTCAGCGCCTGCTGTACACGTTTTCTATTTTGACCAATAACTTCACAAAGGATGCTTTCCCAGTAAAATCTCTGGCTATTTAGAGTAGAACTCTCACCTTTATACTAGTTACAGGCAGTTTTTTGAATCCCAAAGCTTTGGTTGGAGTTTTACACACATTTGCAGTTTTTTATTGCTTAAAAACGCTTTTCAGCGCCTGCTGTACACGTTTTCTATTTTGACCAATAACTTCACAAAGGATGCTTTCCCAGTAAAATCTCTGGCTATTTAGAGTAGAACTCTCACCTTTATACTAGTTACAGGCAGTTTTTTGAATCCCAAAGCTTTGGTTGGAGTTTTACACACATTTGCAGTTTTTTATTGCTTAAAAACGCTTTTCAGCGCCTGCTGTACACGTTTTCTATTTTGACCAATAACTTCACAAAGGATGCTTTCCCAGTAAAATCTCTGGCTATTTAGAGTAGAACTCTCACCTTTATACTAGTTACAGGCAGTTTTTTGAATCCCAAAGCTTTGGTTGGAGTTTTACACACATTTGCAGTTTTTTATTGCTTAAAAACGCTTTTCAGCGCCTGCTGTACACGTTTTCTATTTTGACCAATAACTTCACAAAGGATGCTTTCCCAGTAAAATCTCTGGCTATTTAGAGTAGAACTCTCACCTTTATACTAGTTACAGGCAGTTTTTTGAATCCCAAAGCTTTGGTTGGAGTTTTACACACATTTGCAGTTTTTTATTGCTTAAAAACGCTTTTCAGCGCCTGCTGTACACGTTTTCTATTTTGACCAATAACTTCACAAAGGATGCTTTCCCAGTAAAATCTCTGGCTATTTAGAGTAGAACTCTCACCTTTATACTAGTTACAGGCAGTTTTTTGAATCCCAAAGCTTTGGTTGGAGTTTTACACACATTTGCAGTTTTTTATTGCTTAAAAACGCTTTTCCAGCGCCTGCTGTACACGTTTTCTATTTTGACCAATAACTTCACAAAGGATGCTTTCCCAGTAAAATCTCTGGCTATTTAGAGTAGAACTCTCACCTTTATACTAGTTACAGGCAGTTTTTTGAATCCCAAAGCTTTGGTTGGAGTTTTACACACATTTGCAGTTTTTTATTGCTTAAAAACGCTTTTCAGCGCCTGCTGTACACGTTTTCTATTTTGACCAATAACTTCACAAAGGATGCTTTCCCAGTAAAATCTCTGGCTATTTAGAGTAGAACTCTCACCTTTATACTAGTTACAGGCAGTTTTTTGAATCCCAAAGCTTTGGTTGGAGTTTTACACACATTTGCAGTTTTTTATTGCTTAAAAACGCTTTTCAGCGCCTGCTGTACACGTTTTCTATTTTGACCAATAACTTCACAAAGGATGCTTTCCCAGTAAAATCTCTGGCTATTTAGAGTAGAACTCTCACCTTTATACTAGTTACAGGCAGTTTTTTGAATCCCAAAGCTTTGGTTGGAGTTTTACACACATTTGCAGTTTTTTATTGCTTAAAAACGCTTTTCCAGCGCCTGCTGTACACGTTTTCTATTTTGACCAATAACTTCACAAAGGATGCTTTCCCAGTAAAATCTCTGGCTATTTAGAGTAGAACTCTCACCTTTATACTAGTTACAGGCAGTTTTTTGAATCCCAAAGCTTTGGTTGGAGTTTTACACACATTTGCAGTTTTTTATTGCTTAAAAACGCTTTTCAGCGCCTGCTGTACACGTTTTCTATTTTGACCAATAACTTCACAAAGGATGCTTTCCCAGTAAAATCTCTGGCTATTTAGAGTAGAACTCTCACCTTTATACTAGTTACAGGCAGTTTTTTGAATCCCAAAGCTTTGGTTGGAGTTTTACACACATTTGCAGTTTTTTATTGCTTAAAAACGCTTTTCAGCGCCTGCTGTACACGTTTTCTATTTTGACCAATAACTTCACAAAGGATGCTTTCCCAGTAAAATCTCTGGCTATTTAGAGTAGAACTCTCACCTTTATACTAGTTACAGGCAGTTTTTTGAATCCCAAAGCTTTGGTTGGAGTTTTACACACATTTGCAGTTTTTTATTGCTTAAAAACGCTTTTCAGCGCCTGCTGTACACGTTTTCTATTTTGACCAATAACTTCACAAAGGATGCTTTCCCAGTAAAATCTCTGGCTATTTAGAGTAGAACTCTCACCTTTATACTAGTTACAGGCAGTTTTTTGAATCCCAAAGCTTTGGTTGGAGTTTTACACACATTTGCAGTTTTTTATTGCTTAAAAACGCTTTTCAGCGCCTGCTGTACACGTTTTCTATTTTGACCAATAACTTCACAAAGGATGCTTTCCCAGTAAAATCTCTGGCTATTTAGAGTAGAACTCTCACCTTTATACTAGTTACAGGCAGTTTTTTGAATCCCAAAGCTTTGGTTGGAGTTTTACACACATTTGCAGTTTTTTATTGCTTAAAAACGCTTTTCAGCGCCTGCTGTACACGTTTTCTATTTTGACCAATAACTTCACAAAGGATGCTTTCCCAGTAAAATCTCTGGCTATTTAGAGTAGAACTCTCACCTTTATACTAGTTACAGGCAGTTTTTTGAATCCCAAAGCTTTGGTTGGAGTTTTACACACATTTGCAGTTTTTTATTGCTTAAAAACGCTTTTCAGCGCCTGCTGTACACGTTTTCTATTTTGACCAATAACTTCACAAAGGATGCTTTCCCAGTAAAATCTCTGGCTATTTAGAGTAGAACTCTCACCTTTATACTAGTTACAGGCAGTTTTTTGAATCCCAAAGCTTTGGTTGGAGTTTTACACACATTTGCAGTTTTTTATTGCTTAAAAACGCTTTTCAGCGCCTGCTGTACACGTTTTCTATTTTGACCAATAACTTCACAAAGGATGCTTTCCCAGTAAAATCTCTGGCTATTTAGAGTAGAACTCTCACCTTTATACTAGTTACAGGCAGTTTTTTGAATCCCAAAGCTTTGGTTGGAGTTTTACACACATTTGCAGTTTTTTATTGCTTAAAAACGCTTTTCAGCGCCTGCTGTACACGTTTTCTATTTTGACCAATAACTTCACAAAGGATGCTTTCCCAGTAAAATCTCTGGCTATTTAGAGTAGAACTCTCACCTTTATACTAGTTACAGGCAGTTTTTTGAATCCCAAAGCTTTGGTTGGAGTTTTACACACATTTGCAGTTTTTTATTGCTTAAAAACGCTTTTCCAGCGCCTGCTGTACACGTTTTCTATTTTGACCAATAACTTCACAAAGGATGCTTTCCCAGTAAAATCTCTGGCTATTTAGAGTAGAACTCTCACCTTTATACTAGTTACAGGCAGTTTTTTGAATCCCAAAGCTTTGGTTGGAGTTTTACACACATTTGCAGTTTTTTATTGCTTAAAAACGCTTTTCAGCGCCTGCTGTACACGTTTTCTATTTTGACCAATAACTTCACAAAGGATGCTTTCCCAGTAAAATCTCTGGCTATTTAGAGTAGAACTCTCACCTTTATACTAGTTACAGGCAGTTTTTTGAATCCCAAAGCTTTGGTTGGAGTTTTACACACATTTGCAGTTTTTTATTGCTTAAAAACGCTTTTCCAGCGCCTGCTGTACACGTTTTCTATTTTGACCAATAACTTCACAAAGGATGCTTTCCCAGTAAAATCTCTGGCTATTTAGAGTAGAACTCTCACCTTTATACTAGTTACAGGCAGTTTTTTGAATCCCAAAGCTTTGGTTGGAGTTTTACACACATTTGCAGTTTTTTATTGCTTAAAAACGCTTTTCAGCGCCTGCTGTACACGTTTTCTATTTTGACCAATAACTTCACAAAGGATGCTTTCCCAGTAAAATCTCTGGCTATTTAGAGTAGAACTCTCACCTTTATACTAGTTACAGGCAGTTTTTTGAATCCCAAAGCTTTGGTTGGAGTTTTACACACATTTGCAGTTTTTTATTGCTTAAAAACGCTTTTCAGCGCCTGCTGTACACGTTTTCTATTTTGACCAATAACTTCACAAAGGATGCTTTCCCAGTAAAATCTCTGGCTATTTAGAGTAGAACTCTCACCTTTATACTAGTTACAGGCAGTTTTTTGAATCCCAAAGCTTTGGTTGGAGTTTTACACACATTTGCAGTTTTTTATTGCTTAAAAACGCTTTTCAGCGCCTGCTGTACACGTTTTCTATTTTGACCAATAACTTCACAAAGGATGCTTTCCCAGTAAAATCTCTGGCTATTTAGAGTAGAACTCTCACCTTTATACTAGTTACAGGCAGTTTTTTGAATCCCAAAGCTTTGGTTGGAGTTTTACACACATTTGCAGTTTTTTATTGCTTAAAAACGCTTTTCAGCGCCTGCTGTACACGTTTTCTATTTTGACCAATAACTTCACAAAGGATGCTTTCCCAGTAAAATCTCTGGCTATTTAGAGTAGAACTCTCACCTTTATACTAGTTACAGGCAGTTTTTTGAATCCCAAAGCTTTGGTTGGAGTTTTACACACATTTGCAGTTTTTTATTGCTTAAAAACGCTTTTCAGCGCCTGCTGTACACGTTTTCTATTTTGACCAATAACTTCACAAAGGATGCTTTCCCAGTAAAATCTCTGGCTATTTAGAGTAGAACTCTCACCTTTATACTAGTTACAGGCAGTTTTTTGAATCCCAAAGCTTTGGTTGGAGTTTTACACACATTTGCAGTTTTTTATTGCTTAAAAACGCTTTTCAGCGCCTGCTGTACACGTTTTCTATTTTGACCAATAACTTCACAAAGGATGCTTTCCCAGTAAAATCTCTGGCTATTTAGAGTAGAACTCTCACCTTTATACTAGTTACAGGCAGTTTTTTGAATCCCAAAGCTTTGGTTGGAGTTTTACACACATTTGCAGTTTTTTATTGCTTAAAAACGCTTCCCAGCGCCTGCTGTACACGTTTTCTATTTTGACCAATAACTTCACAAAGGATGCTTTCCCAGTAAAATCTCTGGCTATTTAGAGTAGAACTCTCACCTTTATACTAGTTACAGGCAGTTTTTTGAATCCCAAAGCTTTGGTTGGAGTTTTACACACATTTGCAGTTTTTTATTGCTTAAAAACGCTTTTCAGCGCCTGCTGTACACGTTTTCTATTTTGACCAATAACTTCACAAAGGATGCTTTCCCAGTAAAATCTCTGGCTATTTAGAGTAGAACTCTCACCTTTATACTAGTTACAGGCAGTTTTTTGAATCCCAAAGCTTTGGTTGGAGTTTTACACACATTTGCAGTTTTTTATTGCTTAAAAACGCTTTTCAGCGCCTGCTGTACACGTTTTCTATTTTGACCAATAACTTCACAAAGGATGCTTTCCCAGTAAAATCTCTGGCTATTTAGAGTAGAACTCTCACCTTTATACTAGTTACAGGCAGTTTTTTGAATCCCAAAGCTTTGGTTGGAGTTTTACACACATTTGCAGTTTTTTATTGCTTAAAAACGCTTTTCAGCGCCTGCTGTACACGTTTTCTATTTTGACCAATAACTTCACAAAGGATGCTTTCCCAGTAAAATCTCTGGCTATTTAGAGTAGAACTCTCACCTTTATACTAGTTACAGGCAGTTTTTTGAATCCCAAAGCTTTGGTTGGAGTTTTACACACATTTGCAGTTTTTTATTGCTTAAAAACGCTTTTCAGCGCCTGCTGTACACGTTTTCTATTTTGACCAATAACTTCACAAAGGATGCTTTCCCAGTAAAATCTCTGGCTATTTAGAGTAGAACTCTCACCTTTATACTAGTTACAGGCAGTTTTTTGAATCCCAAAGCTTTGGTTGGAGTTTTACACACATTTGCAGTTTTTTATTGCTTAAAAACGCTTTTCAGCGCCTGCTGTACACGTTTTCTATTTTGACCAATAACTTCACAAAGGATGCTTTCCCAGTAAAATCTCTGGCTATTTAGAGTAGAACTCTCACCTTTATACTAGTTACAGGCAGTTTTTTGAATCCCAAAGCTTTGGTTGGAGTTTTACACACATTTGCAGTTTTTTATTGCTTAAAAACGCTTTTCCAGCGCCTGCTGTACACGTTTTCTATTTTGACCAATAACTTCACAAAGGATGCTTTCCCAGTAAAATCTCTGGCTATTTAGAGTAGAACTCTCACCTTTATACTAGTTACAGGCAGTTTTTTGAATCCCAAAGCTTTGGTTGGAGTTTTACACACATTTGCAGTTTTTTATTGCTTAAAAACGCTTTTCAGCGCCTGCTGTACACGTTTTCTATTTTGACCAATAACTTCACAAAGGATGCTTTCCCAGTAAAATCTCTGGCTATTTAGAGTAGAACTCTCACCTTTATACTAGTTACAGGCAGTTTTTTGAATCCCAAAGCTTTGGTTGGAGTTTTACACACATTTGCAGTTTTTTATTGCTTAAAAACGCTTTTCAGCGCCTGCTGTACACGTTTTCTATTTTGACCAATAACTTCACAAAGGATGCTTTCCCAGTAAAATCTCTGGCTATTTAGAGTAGAACTCTCACCTTTATACTAGTTACAGGCAGTTTTTTGAATCCCAAAGCTTTGGTTGGAGTTTTACACACATTTGCAGTTTTTTATTGCTTAAAAACGCTTTTCAGCGCCTGCTGTACACGTTTTCTATTTTGACCAATAACTTCACAAAGGATGCTTTCCCAGTAAAATCTCTGGCTATTTAGAGTAGAACTCTCACCTTTATACTAGTTACAGGCAGTTTTTTGAATCCCAAAGCTTTGGTTGGAGTTTTACACACATTTGCAGTTTTTTATTGCTTAAAAACGCTTTTCAGCGCCTGCTGTACACGTTTTCTATTTTGACCAATAACTTCACAAAGGATGCTTTCCCAGTAAAATCTCTGGCTATTTAGAGTAGAACTCTCACCTTTATACTAGTTACAGGCAGTTTTTTGAATCCCAAAGCTTTGGTTGGAGTTTTACACACATTTGCAGTTTTTTATTGCTTAAAAACGCTTTTCCAGCGCCTGCTGTACACGTTTTCTATTTTGACCAATAACTTCACAAAGGATGCTTTCCCAGTAAAATCTCTGGCTATTTAGAGTAGAACTCTCACCTTTATACTAGTTACAGGCAGTTTTTTGAATCCCAAAGCTTTGGTTGGAGTTTTACACACATTTGCAGTTTTTTATTGCTTAAAAACGCTTTTCAGCGCCTGCTGTACACGTTTTCTATTTTGACCAATAACTTCACAAAGGATGCTTTCCCAGTAAAATCTCTGGCTATTTAGAGTAGAACTCTCACCTTTATACTAGTTACAGGCAGTTTTTTGAATCCCAAAGCTTTGGTTGGAGTTTTACACACATTTGCAGTTTTTTATTGCTTAAAAACGCTTTTCCAGCGCCTGCTGTACACGTTTTCTATTTTGACCAATAACTTCACAAAGGATGCTTTCCCAGTAAAATCTCTGGCTATTTAGAGTAGAACTCTCACCTTTATACTAGTTACAGGCAGTTTTTTGAATCCCAAAGCTTTGGTTGGAGTTTTACACACATTTGCAGTTTTTTATTGCTTAAAAACGCTTTTCAGCGCCTGCTGTACACGTTTTCTATTTTGACCAATAACTTCACAAAGGATGCTTTCCCAGTAAAATCTCTGGCTATTTAGAGTAGAACTCTCACCTTTATACTAGTTACAGGCAGTTTTTTGAATCCCAAAGCTTTGGTTGGAGTTTTACACACATTTGCAGTTTTTTATTGCTTAAAAACGCTTTTCAGCGCCTGCTGTACACGTTTTCTATTTTGACCAATAACTTCACAAAGGATGCTTTCCCAGTAAAATCTCTGGCTATTTAGAGTAGAACTCTCACCTTTATACTAGTTACAGGCAGTTTTTTGAATCCCAAAGCTTTGGTTGGAGTTTTACACACATTTGCAGTTTTTTATTGCTTAAAAACGCTTTTCAGCGCCTGCTGTACACGTTTTCTATTTTGACCAATAACTTCACAAAGGATGCTTTCCCAGTAAAATCTCTGGCTATTTAGAGTAGAACTCTCACCTTTATACTAGTTACAGGCAGTTTTTTGAATCCCAAAGCTTTGGTTGGAGTTTTACACACATTTGCAGTTTTTTATTGCTTAAAAACGCTTTCAGCGCCTGCTGTACACGTTTTCTATTTTGACCAATAACTTCACAAAGGATGCTTTCCCAGTAAAATCTCTGGCTATTTAGAGTAGAACTCTCACCTTTATACTAGTTACAGGCAGTTTTTTGAATCCCAAAGCTTTGGTTGGAGTTTTACACACATTTGCAGTTTTTTATTGCTTAAAAACGCTTTTCCAGCGCCTGCTGTACACGTTTTCTATTTTGACCAATAACTTCACAAAGGATGCTTTCCCAGTAAAATCTCTGGCTATTTAGAGTAGAACTCTCACCTTTATACTAGTTACAGGCAGTTTTTTGAATCCCAAAGCTTTGGTTGGAGTTTTACACACATTTGCAGTTTTTTATTGCTTAAAAACGCTTTTCCAGCGCCTGCTGTACACGTTTTCTATTTTGACCAATAACTTCACAAAGGATGCTTTCCCAGTAAAATCTCTGGCTATTTAGAGTAGAACTCTCACCTTTATACTAGTTACAGGCAGTTTTTTGAATCCCAAAGCTTTGGTTGGAGTTTTACACACATTTGCAGTTTTTTATTGCTTAAAAACGCTTTTCAGCGCCTGCTGTACACGTTTTCTATTTTGACCAATAACTTCACAAAGGATGCTTTCCCAGTAAAATCTCTGGCTATTTAGAGTAGAACTCTCACCTTTATACTAGTTACAGGCAGTTTTTTGAATCCCAAAGCTTTGGTTGGAGTTTTACACACATTTGCAGTTTTTTATTGCTTAAAAACGCTTTTCAGCGCCTGCTGTACACGTTTTCTATTTTGACCAATAACTTCACAAAGGATGCTTTCCCAGTAAAATCTCTGGCTATTTAGAGTAGAACTCTCACCTTTATACTAGTTACAGGCAGTTTTTTGAATCCCAAAGCTTTGGTTGGAGTTTTACACACATTTGCAGTTTTTTATTGCTTAAAAACGCTTTTCAGCGCCTGCTGTACACGTTTTCTATTTTGACCAATAACTTCACAAAGGATGCTTTCCCAGTAAAATCTCTGGCTATTTAGAGTAGAACTCTCACCTTTATACTAGTTACAGGCAGTTTTTTGAATCCCAAAGCTTTGGTTGGAGTTTTACACACATTTGCAGTTTTTTATTGCTTAAAAACGCTTTTCAGCGCCTGCTGTACACGTTTTCTATTTTGACCAATAACTTCACAAAGGATGCTTTCCCAGTAAAATCTCTGGCTATTTAGAGTAGAACTCTCACCTTTATACTAGTTACAGGCAGTTTTTTGAATCCCAAAGCTTTGGTTGGAGTTTTACACACATTTGCAGTTTTTTATTGCTTAAAAACGCTTTTCAGCGCCTGCTGTACACGTTTTCTATTTTGACCAATAACTTCACAAAGGATGCTTTCCCAGTAAAATCTCTGGCTATTTAGAGTAGAACTCTCACCTTTATACTAGTTACAGGCAGTTTTTTGAATCCCAAAGCTTTGGTTGGAGTTTTACACACATTTGCAGTTTTTTATTGCTTAAAAACGCTTTTCAGCGCCTGCTGTACACGTTTTCTATTTTGACCAATAACTTCACAAAGGATGCTTTCCCAGTAAAATCTCTGGCTATTTAGAGTAGAACTCTCACCTTTATACTAGTTACAGGCAGTTTTTTGAATCCCAAAGCTTTGGTTGGAGTTTTACACACATTTGCAGTTTTTTATTGCTTAAAAACGCTTTTCAGCGCCTGCTGTACACGTTTTCTATTTTGACCAATAACTTCACAAAGGATGCTTTCCCAGTAAAATCTCTGGCTATTTAGAGTAGAACTCTCACCTTTATACTAGTTACAGGCAGTTTTTTGAATCCCAAAGCTTTGGTTGGAGTTTTACACACATTTGCAGTTTTTTATTGCTTAAAAACGCTTTTCAGCGCCTGCTGTACACGTTTTCTATTTTGACCAATAACTTCACAAAGGATGCTTTCCCAGTAAAATCTCTGGCTATTTAGAGTAGAACTCTCACCTTTATACTAGTTACAGGCAGTTTTTTGAATCCCAAAGCTTTGGTTGGAGTTTTACACACATTTGCAGTTTTTTATTGCTTAAAAACGCTTTTCCAGCGCCTGCTGTACACGTTTTCTATTTTGACCAATAACTTCACAAAGGATGCTTTCCCAGTAAAATCTCTGGCTATTTAGAGTAGAACTCTCACCTTTATACTAGTTACAGGCAGTTTTTTGAATCCCAAAGCTTTGGTTGGAGTTTTACACACATTTGCAGTTTTTTATTGCTTAAAAACGCTTTTCAGCGCCTGCTGTACACGTTTTCTATTTTGACCAATAACTTCACAAAGGATGCTTTCCCAGTAAAATCTCTGGCTATTTAGAGTAGAACTCTCACCTTTATACTAGTTACAGGCAGTTTTTTGAATCCCAAAGCTTTGGTTGGAGTTTTACACACATTTGCAGTTTTTTATTGCTTAAAAACGCTTTTCAGCGCCTGCTGTACACGTTTTCTATTTTGACCAATAACTTCACAAAGGATGCTTTCCCAGTAAAATCTCTGGCTATTTAGAGTAGAACTCTCACCTTTATACTAGTTACAGGCAGTTTTTTGAATCCCAAAGCTTTGGTTGGAGTTTTACACACATTTGCAGTTTTTTATTGCTTAAAAACGCTTTTCAGCGCCTGCTGTACACGTTTTCTATTTTGACCAATAACTTCACAAAGGATGCTTTCCCAGTAAAATCTCTGGCTATTTAGAGTAGAACTCTCACCTTTATACTAGTTACAGGCAGTTTTTTGAATCCCAAAGCTTTGGTTGGAGTTTTACACACATTTGCAGTTTTTTATTGCTTAAAAACGCTTTTCAGCGCCTGCTGTACACGTTTTCTATTTTGACCAATAACTTCACAAAGGATGCTTTCCCAGTAAAATCTCTGGCTATTTAGAGTAGAACTCTCACCTTTATACTAGTTACAGGCAGTTTTTTGAATCCCAAAGCTTTGGTTGGAGTTTTACACACATTTGCAGTTTTTTATTGCTTAAAAACGCTTTTCAGCGCCTGCTGTACACGTTTTCTATTTTGACCAATAACTTCACAAAGGATGCTTTCCCAGTAAAATCTCTGGCTATTTAGAGTAGAACTCTCACCTTTATACTAGTTACAGGCAGTTTTTTGAATCCCAAAGCTTTGGTTGGAGTTTTACACACATTTGCAGTTTTTTATTGCTTAAAAACGCTTTTCAGCGCCTGCTGTACACGTTTTCTATTTTGACCAATAACTTCACAAAGGATGCTTTCCCAGTAAAATCTCTGGCTATTTAGAGTAGAACTCTCACCTTTATACTAGTTACAGGCAGTTTTTTGAATCCCAAAGCTTTGGTTGGAGTTTTACACACATTTGCAGTTTTTTATTGCTTAAAAACGCTTTTCCAGCGCCTGCTGTACACGTTTTCTATTTTGACCAATAACTTCACAAAGGATGCTTTCCCAGTAAAATCTCTGGCTATTTAGAGTAGAACTCTCACCTTTATACTAGTTACAGGCAGTTTTTTGAATCCCAAAGCTTTGGTTGGAGTTTTACACACATTTGCAGTTTTTTATTGCTTAAAAACGCTTTTCAGCGCCTGCTGTACACGTTTTCTATTTTGACCAATAACTTCACAAAGGATGCTTTCCCAGTAAAATCTCTGGCTATTTAGAGTAGAACTCTCACCTTTATACTAGTTACAGGCAGTTTTTTGAATCCCAAAGCTTTGGTTGGAGTTTTACACACATTTGCAGTTTTTTATTGCTTAAAAACGCTTTTCAGCGCCTGCTGTACACGTTTTCTATTTTGACCAATAACTTCACAAAGGATGCTTTCCCAGTAAAATCTCTGGCTATTTAGAGTAGAACTCTCACCTTTATACTAGTTACAGGCAGTTTTTTGAATCCCAAAGCTTTGGTTGGAGTTTTACACACATTTGCAGTTTTTTATTGCTTAAAAACGCTTTTCAGCGCCTGCTGTACACGTTTTCTATTTTGACCAATAACTTCACAAAGGATGCTTTCCCAGTAAAATCTCTGGCTATTTAGAGTAGAACTCTCACCTTTATACTAGTTACAGGCAGTTTTTTGAATCCCAAAGCTTTGGTTGGAGTTTTACACACATTTGCAGTTTTTTATTGCTTAAAAACGCTTTTCAGCGCCTGCTGTACACGTTTTCTATTTTGACCAATAACTTCACAAAGGATGCTTTCCCAGTAAAATCTCTGGCTATTTAGAGTAGAACTCTCACCTTTATACTAGTTACAGGCAGTTTTTTGAATCCCAAAGCTTTGGTTGGAGTTTTACACACATTTGCAGTTTTTTATTGCTTAAAAACGCTTTTCAGCGCCTGCTGTACACGTTTTCTATTTTGACCAATAACTTCACAAAGGATGCTTTCCCAGTAAAATCTCTGGCTATTTAGAGTAGAACTCTCACCTTTATACTAGTTACAGGCAGTTTTTTGAATCCCAAAGCTTTGGTTGGAGTTTTACACACATTTGCAGTTTTTTATTGCTTAAAAACGCTTTTCAGCGCCTGCTGTACACGTTTTCTATTTTGACCAATAACTTCACAAAGGATGCTTTCCCAGTAAAATCTCTGGCTATTTAGAGTAGAACTCTCACCTTTATACTAGTTACAGGCAGTTTTTTGAATCCCAAAGCTTTGGTTGGAGTTTTACACACATTTGCAGTTTTTTATTGCTTAAAAACGCTTTTCAGCGCCTGCTGTACACGTTTTCTATTTTGACCAATAACTTCACAAAGGATGCTTTCCCAGTAAAATCTCTGGCTATTTAGAGTAGAACTCTCACCTTTATACTAGTTACAGGCAGTTTTTTGAATCCCAAAGCTTTGGTTGGAGTTTTACACACATTTGCAGTTTTTTATTGCTTAAAAACGCTTTTCCAGCGCCTGCTGTACACGTTTTCTATTTTGACCAATAACTTCACAAAGGATGCTTTCCCAGTAAAATCTCTGGCTATTTAGAGTAGAACTCTCACCTTTATACTAGTTACAGGCAGTTTTTTGAATCCCAAAGCTTTGGTTGGAGTTTTACACACATTTGCAGTTTTTTATTGCTTAAAAACGCTTTTCAGCGCCTGCTGTACACGTTTTCTATTTTGACCAATAACTTCAGAAAGGATGCTTTCCCAGTAAAATCTCTGGCTATTTAGAGTAGAACTCTCACCTTTATACTAGTTACAGGCAGTTTTTTGAATCCCAAAGCTTTGGTTGGAGTTTTACACACATTTGCAGTTTTTATTGCTTAAAAACGCTTTTTTAGCGCCTGCTGTACACGTTTTCTATTTTGACCAATAACTTCAGAAAGGATGCTTTCCCAGTAAAATCTCTGGCTATTTAGAGTAGAACTCTCACCTTTATACTAGTTACAGGCAGTTTTTTGAATCCCAAAGCTTTGGTTGGAGTTTTACACACATTTGCAGTTTTTTATTGCTTAAAAACGCTTTTCAGCGCCTGCTGTACACGTTTTCTATTTTGACCAATAACTTCACAAAGGATGCTTTCCCAGTAAAATCTCTGGCTATTTAGAGTAGAACTCTCACCTTTATACTAGTTACAGGCAGTTTTTTGAATCCCAAAGCTTTGGTTGGAGTTTTACACACATTTGCAGTTTTTTATTGCTTAAAAACGCTTTTCAGCGCCTGCTGTACACGTTTTCTATTTTGACCAATAACTTCACAAAGGATGCTTTCCCAGTAAAATCTCTGGCTATTTAGAGTAGAACTCTCACCTTTATACTAGTTACAGGCAGTTTTTTGAATCCCAAAGCTTTGGTTGGAGTTTTACACACATTTGCAGTTTTTTATTGCTTAAAAACGCTTTTCAGCGCCTGCTGTACACGTTTTCTATTTTGACCAATAACTTCACAAAGGATGCTTTCCCAGTAAAATCTCTGGCTATTTAGAGTAGAACTCTCACCTTTATACTAGTTACAGGCAGTTTTTTGAATCCCAAAGCTTTGGTTGGAGTTTTACACACATTTGCAGTTTTTTATTGCTTAAAAACGCTTTTCAGCGCCTGCTGTACACGTTTTCTATTTTGACCAATAACTTCACAAAGGATGCTTTCCCAGTAAAATCTCTGGCTATTTAGAGTAGAACTCTCACCTTTATACTAGTTACAGGCAGTTTTTTGAATCCCAAAGCTTTGGTTGGAGTTTTACACACATTTGCAGTTTTTTATTGCTTAAAAACGCTTTTCAGCGCCTGCTGTACACGTTTTCTATTTTGACCAATAACTTCACAAAGGATGCTTTCCCAGTAAAATCTCTGGCTATTTAGAGTAGAACTCTCACCTTTATACTAGTTACAGGCAGTTTTTTGAATCCCAAAGCTTTGGTTGGAGTTTTACACACATTTGCAGTTTTTTATTGCTTAAAAACGCTTTTCAGCGCCTGCTGTACACGTTTTCTATTTTGACCAATAACTTCACAAAGGATGCTTTCCCAGTAAAATCTCTGGCTATTTAGAGTAGAACTCTCACCTTTATACTAGTTACAGGCAGTTTTTTGAATCCCAAAGCTTTGGTTGGAGTTTTACACACATTTGCAGTTTTTTATTGCTTAAAAACGCTTTTCAGCGCCTGCTGTACACGTTTTCTATTTTGACCAATAACTTCACAAAGGATGCTTTCCCAGTAAAATCTCTGGCTATTTAGAGTAGAACTCTCACCTTTATACTAGTTACAGGCAGTTTTTTGAATCCCAAAGCTTTGGTTGGAGTTTTACACACATTTGCAGTTTTTTATTGCTTAAAAACGCTTTTCAGCGCCTGCTGTACACGTTTTCTATTTTGACCAATAACTTCACAAAGGATGCTTTCCCAGTAAAATCTCTGGCTATTTAGAGTAGAACTCTCACCTTTATACTAGTTACAGGCAGTTTTTTGAATCCCAAAGCTTTGGTTGGAGTTTTACACACATTTGCAGTTTTTTATTGCTTAAAAACGCTTTTCAGCGCCTGCTGTACACGTTTTCTATTTTGACCAATAACTTCACAAAGGATGCTTTCCCAGTAAAATCTCTGGCTATTTAGAGTAGAACTCTCACCTTTATACTAGTTACAGGCAGTTTTTTGAATCCCAAAGCTTTGGTTGGAGTTTTACACACATTTGCAGTTTTTTATTGCTTAAAAACGCTTTTCAGCGCCTGCTGTACACGTTTTCTATTTTGACCAATAACTTCACAAAGGATGCTTTCCCAGTAAAATCTCTGGCTATTTAGAGTAGAACTCTCACCTTTATACTAGTTACAGGCAGTTTTTTGAATCCCAAAGCTTTGGTTGGAGTTTTACACACATTTGCAGTTTTTTATTGCTTAAAAACGCTTTTCAGCGCCTGCTGTACACGTTTTCTATTTTGACCAATAACTTCACAAAGGATGCTTTCCCAGTAAAATCTCTGGCTATTTAGAGTAGAACTCTCACCTTTATACTAGTTACAGGCAGTTTTTTGAATCCCAAAGCTTTGGTTGGAGTTTTACACACATTTGCAGTTTTTTATTGCTTAAAAACGCTTTTCAGCGCCTGCTGTACACGTTTTCTATTTTGACCAATAACTTCACAAAGGATGCTTTCCCAGTAAAATCTCTGGCTATTTAGAGTAGAACTCTCACCTTTATACTAGTTACAGGCAGTTTTTTGAATCCCAAAGCTTTGGTTGGAGTTTTACACACATTTGCAGTTTTTTATTGCTTAAAAACGCTTTTCAGCGCCTGCTGTACACGTTTTCTATTTTGACCAATAACTTCACAAAGGATGCTTTCCCAGTAAAATCTCTGGCTATTTAGAGTAGAACTCTCACCTTTATACTAGTTACAGGCAGTTTTTTGAATCCCAAAGCTTTGGTTGGAGTTTTACACACATTTGCAGTTTTTTATTGCTTAAAAACGCTTTTCAGCGCCTGCTGTACACGTTTTCTATTTTGACCAATAACTTCACAAAGGATGCTTTCCCAGTAAAATCTCTGGCTATTTAGAGTAGAACTCTCACCTTTATACTAGTTACAGGCAGTTTTTTGAATCCCAAAGCTTTGGTTGGAGTTTTACACACATTTGCAGTTTTTTATTGCTTAAAAACGCTTTTCAGCGCCTGCTGTACACGTTTTCTATTTTGACCAATAACTTCACAAAGGATGCTTTCCCAGTAAAATCTCTGGCTATTTAGAGTAGAACTCTCACCTTTATACTAGTTACAGGCAGTTTTTTGAATCCCAAAGCTTTGGTTGGAGTTTTACACACATTTGCAGTTTTTTATTGCTTAAAAACGCTTTTCAGCGCCTGCTGTACACGTTTTCTATTTTGACCAATAACTTCACAAAGGATGCTTTCCCAGTAAAATCTCTGGCTATTTAGAGTAGAACTCTCACCTTTATACTAGTTACAGGCAGTTTTTTGAATCCCAAAGCTTTGGTTGGAGTTTTACACACATTTGCAGTTTTTTATTGCTTAAAAACGCTTTTCAGCGCCTGCTGTACACGTTTTCTATTTTGACCAATAACTTCACAAAGGATGCTTTCCCAGTAAAATCTCTGGCTATTTAGAGTAGAACTCTCACCTTTATACTAGTTACAGGCAGTTTTTTGAATCCCAAAGCTTTGGTTGGAGTTTTACACACATTTGCAGTTTTTTATTGCTTAAAAACGCTTTTCCAGCGCCTGCTGTACACGTTTTCTATTTTGACCAATAACTTCACAAAGGATGCTTTCCCAGTAAAATCTCTGGCTATTTAGAGTAGAACTCTCACCTTTATACTAGTTACAGGCAGTTTTTTGAATCCCAAAGCTTTGGTTGGAGTTTTACACACATTTGCAGTTTTTTATTGCTTAAAAACGCTTTTCAGCGCCTGCTGTACACGTTTTCTATTTTGACCAATAACTTCACAAAGGATGCTTTCCCAGTAAAATCTCTGGCTATTTAGAGTAGAACTCTCACCTTTATACTAGTTACAGGCAGTTTTTTGAATCCCAAAGCTTTGGTTGGAGTTTTACACACATTTGCAGTTTTTTATTGCTTAAAAACGCTTTTCAGCGCCTGCTGTACACGTTTTCTATTTTGACCAATAACTTCACAAAGGATGCTTTCCCAGTAAAATCTCTGGCTATTTAGAGTAGAACTCTCACCTTTATACTAGTTACAGGCAGTTTTTTGAATCCCAAAGCTTTGGTTGGAGTTTTACACACATTTGCAGTTTTTTATTGCTTAAAAACGCTTTTCAGCGCCTGCTGTACACGTTTTCTATTTTGACCAATAACTTCACAAAGGATGCTTTCCCAGTAAAATCTCTGGCTATTTAGAGTAGAACTCTCACCTTTATACTAGTTACAGGCAGTTTTTTGAATCCCAAAGCTTTGGTTGGAGTTTTACACACATTTGCAGTTTTTTATTGCTTAAAAACGCTTTTCCAGCGCCTGCTGTACACGTTTTCTATTTTGACCAATAACTTCACAAAGGATGCTTTCCCAGTAAAATCTCTGGCTATTTAGAGTAGAACTCTCACCTTTATACTAGTTACAGGCAGTTTTTTGAATCCCAAAGCTTTGGTTGGAGTTTTACACACATTTGCAGTTTTTTATTGCTTAAAAACGCTTTTCAGCGCCTGCTGTACACGTTTTCTATTTTGACCAATAACTTCACAAAGGATGCTTTCCCAGTAAAATCTCTGGCTATTTAGAGTAGAACTCTCACCTTTATACTAGTTACAGGCAGTTTTTTGAATCCCAAAGCTTTGGTTGGAGTTTTACACACATTTGCAGTTTTTTATTGCTTAAAAACGCTTTTCAGCGCCTGCTGTACACGTTTTCTATTTTGACCAATAACTTCACAAAGGATGCTTTCCCAGTAAAATCTCTGGCTATTTAGAGTAGAACTCTCACCTTTATACTAGTTACAGGCAGTTTTTTGAATCCCAAAGCTTTGGTTGGAGTTTTACACACATTTGCAGTTTTTTATTGCTTAAAAACGCTTTTCAGCGCCTGCTGTACACGTTTTCTATTTTGACCAATAACTTCACAAAGGATGCTTTCCCAGTAAAATCTCTGGCTATTTAGAGTAGAACTCTCACCTTTATACTAGTTACAGGCAGTTTTTTGAATCCCAAAGCTTTGGTTGGAGTTTTACACACATTTGCAGTTTTTTATTGCTTAAAAACGCTTTTCAGCGCCTGCTGTACACGTTTTCTATTTTGACCAATAACTTCACAAAGGATGCTTTCCCAGTAAAATCTCTGGCTATTTAGAGTAGAACTCTCACCTTTATACTAGTTACAGGCAGTTTTTTGAATCCCAAAGCTTTGGTTGGAGTTTTACACACATTTGCAGTTTTTTATTGCTTAAAAACGCTTTTCAGCGCCTGCTGTACACGTTTTCTATTTTGACCAATAACTTCACAAAGGATGCTTTCCCAGTAAAATCTCTGGCTATTTAGAGTAGAACTCTCACCTTTATACTAGTTACAGGCAGTTTTTTGAATCCCAAAGCTTTGGTTGGAGTTTTACACACATTTGCAGTTTTTTATTGCTTAAAAACGCTTTTCAGCGCCTGCTGTACACGTTTTCTATTTTGACCAATAACTTCACAAAGGATGCTTTCCCAGTAAAATCTCTGGCTATTTAGAGTAGAACTCTCACCTTTATACTAGTTACAGGCAGTTTTTTGAATCCCAAAGCTTTGGTTGGAGTTTTACACACATTTGCAGTTTTTTATTGCTTAAAAACGCTTTTCAGCGCCTGCTGTACACGTTTTCTATTTTGACCAATAACTTCACAAAGGATGCTTTCCCAGTAAAATCTCTGGCTATTTAGAGTAGAACTCTCACCTTTATACTAGTTACAGGCAGTTTTTTGAATCCCAAAGCTTTGGTTGGAGTTTTACACACATTTGCAGTTTTTTATTGCTTAAAAACGCTTTTCAGCGCCTGCTGTACACGTTTTCTATTTTGACCAATAACTTCACAAAGGATGCTTTCCCAGTAAAATCTCTGGCTATTTAGAGTAGAACTCTCACCTTTATACTAGTTACAGGCAGTTTTTTGAATCCCAAAGCTTTGGTTGGAGTTTTACACACATTTGCAGTTTTTTATTGCTTAAAAACGCTTTTCAGCGCCTGCTGTACACGTTTTCTATTTTGACCAATAACTTCACAAAGGATGCTTTCCCAGTAAAATCTCTGGCTATTTAGAGTAGAACTCTCACCTTTATACTAGTTACAGGCAGTTTTTTGAATCCCAAAGCTTTGGTTGGAGTTTTACACACATTTGCAGTTTTTTATTGCTTAAAAACGCTTTTCAGCGCCTGCTGTACACGTTTTCTATTTTGACCAATAACTTCACAAAGGATGCTTTCCCAGTAAAATCTCTGGCTATTTAGAGTAGAACTCTCACCTTTATACTAGTTACAGGCAGTTTTTTGAATCCCAAAGCTTTGGTTGGAGTTTTACACACATTTGCAGTTTTTTATTGCTTAAAAACGCTTTTCAGCGCCTGCTGTACACGTTTTCTATTTTGACCAATAACTTCACAAAGGATGCTTTCCCAGTAAAATCTCTGGCTATTTAGAGTAGAACTCTCACCTTTATACTAGTTACAGGCAGTTTTTTGAATCCCAAAGCTTTGGTTGGAGTTTTACACACATTTGCAGTTTTTTATTGCTTAAAAACGCTTTTCAGCGCCTGCTGTACACGTTTTCTATTTTGACCAATAACTTCACAAAGGATGCTTTCCCAGTAAAATCTCTGGCTATTTAGAGTAGAACTCTCACCTTTATACTAGTTACAGGCAGTTTTTTGAATCCCAAAGCTTTGGTTGGAGTTTTACACACATTTGCAGTTTTTTATTGCTTAAAAACGCTTTTCAGCGCCTGCTGTACACGTTTTCTATTTTGACCAATAACTTCACAAAGGATGCTTTCCCAGTAAAATCTCTGGCTATTTAGAGTAGAACTCTCACCTTTATACTAGTTACAGGCAGTTTTTTGAATCCCAAAGCTTTGGTTGGAGTTTTACACACATTTGCAGTTTTTTATTGCTTAAAAACGCTTTTCAGCGCCTGCTGTACACGTTTTCTATTTTGACCAATAACTTCACAAAGGATGCTTTCCCAGTAAAATCTCTGGCTATTTAGAGTAGAACTCTCACCTTTATACTAGTTACAGGCAGTTTTTTGAATCCCAAAGCTTTGGTTGGAGTTTTACACACATTTGCAGTTTTTTATTGCTTAAAAACGCTTTTCAGCGCCTGCTGTACACGTTTTCTATTTTGACCAATAACTTCACAAAGGATGCTTTCCCAGTAAAATCTCTGGCTATTTAGAGTAGAACTCTCACCTTTATACTAGTTACAGGCAGTTTTTTGAATCCCAAAGCTTTGGTTGGAGTTTTACACACATTTGCAGTTTTTTATTGCTTAAAAACGCTTTTCAGCGCCTGCTGTACACGTTTTCTATTTTGACCAATAACTTCACAAAGGATGCTTTCCCAGTAAAATCTCTGGCTATTTAGAGTAGAACTCTCACCTTTATACTAGTTACAGGCAGTTTTTTGAATCCCAAAGCTTTGGTTGGAGTTTTACACACATTTGCAGTTTTTTATTGCTTAAAAACGCTTTTCAGCGCCTGCTGTACACGTTTTCTATTTTGACCAATAACTTCACAAAGGATGCTTTCCCAGTAAAATCTCTGGCTATTTAGAGTAGAACTCTCACCTTTATACTAGTTACAGGCAGTTTTTTGAATCCCAAAGCTTTGGTTGGAGTTTTACACACATTTGCAGTTTTTTATTGCTTAAAAACGCTTTTCAGCGCCTGCTGTACACGTTTTCTATTTTGACCAATAACTTCACAAAGGATGCTTTCCCAGTAAAATCTCTGGCTATTTAGAGTAGAACTCTCACCTTTATACTAGTTACAGGCAGTTTTTTGAATCCCAAAGCTTTGGTTGGAGTTTTACACACATTTGCAGTTTTTTATTGCTTAAAAACGCTTTTCAGCGCCTGCTGTACACGTTTTCTATTTTGACCAATAACTTCACAAAGGATGCTTTCCCAGTAAAATCTCTGGCTATTTAGAGTAGAACTCTCACCTTTATACTAGTTACAGGCAGTTTTTTGAATCCCAAAGCTTTGGTTGGAGTTTTACACACATTTGCAGTTTTTTATTGCTTAAAAACGCTTTTCAGCGCCTGCTGTACACGTTTTCTATTTTGACCAATAACTTCACAAAGGATGCTTTCCCAGTAAAATCTCTGGCTATTTAGAGTAGAACTCTCACCTTTATACTAGTTACAGGCAGTTTTTTGAATCCCAAAGCTTTGGTTGGAGTTTTACACACATTTGCAGTTTTTTATTGCTTAAAAACGCTTTTCAGCGCCTGCTGTACACGTTTTCTATTTTGACCAATAACTTCACAAAGGATGCTTTCCCAGTAAAATCTCTGGCTATTTAGAGTAGAACTCTCACCTTTATACTAGTTACAGGCAGTTTTTTGAATCCCAAAGCTTTGGTTGGAGTTTTACACACATTTGCAGTTTTTTATTGCTTAAAAACGCTTTTCAGCGCCTGCTGTACACGTTTTCTATTTTGACCAATAACTTCACAAAGGATGCTTTCCCAGTAAAATCTCTGGCTATTTAGAGTAGAACTCTCACCTTTATACTAGTTACAGGCAGTTTTTTGAATCCCAAAGCTTTGGTTGGAGTTTTACACACATTTGCAGTTTTTTATTGCTTAAAAACGCTTTTCAGCGCCTGCTGTACACGTTTTCTATTTTGACCAATAACTTCACAAAGGATGCTTTCCCAGTAAAATCTCTGGCTATTTAGAGTAGAACTCTCACCTTTATACTAGTTACAGGCAGTTTTTTGAATCCCAAAGCTTTGGTTGGAGTTTTACACACATTTGCAGTTTTTTATTGCTTAAAAACGCTTTTCAGCGCCTGCTGTACACGTTTTCTATTTTGACCAATAACTTCACAAAGGATGCTTTCCCAGTAAAATCTCTGGCTATTTAGAGTAGAACTCTCACCTTTATACTAGTTACAGGCAGTTTTTTGAATCCCAAAGCTTTGGTTGGAGTTTTACACACATTTGCAGTTTTTTATTGCTTAAAAACGCTTTTCAGCGCCTGCTGTACACGTTTTCTATTTTGACCAATAACTTCACAAAGGATGCTTTCCCAGTAAAATCTCTGGCTATTTAGAGTAGAACTCTCACCTTTATACTAGTTACAGGCAGTTTTTTGAATCCCAAAGCTTTGGTTGGAGTTTTACACACATTTGCAGTTTTTTATTGCTTAAAAACGCTTTTCAGCGCCTGCTGTACACGTTTTCTATTTTGACCAATAACTTCACAAAGGATGCTTTCCCAGTAAAATCTCTGGCTATTTAGAGTAGAACTCTCACCTTTATACTAGTTACAGGCAGTTTTTTGAATCCCAAAGCTTTGGTTGGAGTTTTACACACATTTGCAGTTTTTTATTGCTTAAAAACGCTTTTCAGCGCCTGCTGTACACGTTTTCTATTTTGACCAATAACTTCACAAAGGATGCTTTCCCAGTAAAATCTCTGGCTATTTAGAGTAGAACTCTCACCTTTATACTAGTTACAGGCAGTTTTTTGAATCCCAAAGCTTTGGTTGGAGTTTTACACACATTTGCAGTTTTTTATTGCTTAAAAACGCTTTTCAGCGCCTGCTGTACACGTTTTCTATTTTGACCAATAACTTCACAAAGGATGCTTTCCCAGTAAAATCTCTGGCTATTTAGAGTAGAACTCTCACCTTTATACTAGTTACAGGCAGTTTTTTGAATCCCAAAGCTTTGGTTGGAGTTTTACACACATTTGCAGTTTTTTATTGCTTAAAAACGCTTTTCAGCGCCTGCTGTACACGTTTTCTATTTTGACCAATAACTTCACAAAGGATGCTTTCCCAGTAAAATCTCTGGCTATTTAGAGTAGAACTCTCACCTTTATACTAGTTACAGGCAGTTTTTTGAATCCCAAAGCTTTGGTTGGAGTTTTACACACATTTGCAGTTTTTTATTGCTTAAAAACGCTTTTCAGCGCCTGCTGTACACGTTTTCTATTTTGACCAATAACTTCACAAAGGATGCTTTCCCAGTAAAATCTCTGGCTATTTAGAGTAGAACTCTCACCTTTATACTAGTTACAGGCAGTTTTTTGAATCCCAAAGCTTTGGTTGGAGTTTTACACACATTTGCAGTTTTTTATTGCTTAAAAACGCTTTTCAGCGCCTGCTGTACACGTTTTCTATTTTGACCAATAACTTCACAAAGGATGCTTTCCCAGTAAAATCTCTGGCTATTTAGAGTAGAACTCTCACCTTTATACTAGTTACAGGCAGTTTTTTGAATCCCAAAGCTTTGGTTGGAGTTTTACACACATTTGCAGTTTTTTATTGCTTAAAAACGCTTTTCAGCGCCTGCTGTACACGTTTTCTATTTTGACCAATAACTTCACAAAGGATGCTTTCCCAGTAAAATCTCTGGCTATTTAGAGTAGAACTCTCACCTTTATACTAGTTACAGGCAGTTTTTTGAATCCCAAAGCTTTGGTTGGAGTTTTACACACATTTGCAGTTTTTTATTGCTTAAAAACGCTTTTCAGCGCCTGCTGTACACGTTTTCTATTTTGACCAATAACTTCACAAAGGATGCTTTCCCAGTAAAATCTCTGGCTATTTAGAGTAGAACTCTCACCTTTATACTAGTTACAGGCAGTTTTTTGAATCCCAAAGCTTTGGTTGGAGTTTTACACACATTTGCAGTTTTTTATTGCTTAAAAACGCTTTTCAGCGCCTGCTGTACACGTTTTCTATTTTGACCAATAACTTCACAAAGGATGCTTTCCCAGTAAAATCTCTGGCTATTTAGAGTAGAACTCTCACCTTTATACTAGTTACAGGCAGTTTTTTGAATCCCAAAGCTTTGGTTGGAGTTTTACACACATTTGCAGTTTTTTATTGCTTAAAAACGCTTTTCAGCGCCTGCTGTACACGTTTTCTATTTTGACCAATAACTTCACAAAGGATGCTTTCCCAGTAAAATCTCTGGCTATTTAGAGTAGAACTCTCACCTTTATACTAGTTACAGGCAGTTTTTTGAATCCCAAAGCTTTGGTTGGAGTTTTACACACATTTGCAGTTTTTTATTGCTTAAAAACGCTTTTCAGCGCCTGCTGTACACGTTTTCTATTTTGACCAATAACTTCACAAAGGATGCTTTCCCAGTAAAATCTCTGGCTATTTAGAGTAGAACTCTCACCTTTATACTAGTTACAGGCAGTTTTTTGAATCCCAAAGCTTTGGTTGGAGTTTTACACACATTTGCAGTTTTTTATTGCTTAAAAACGCTTTTCAGCGCCTGCTGTACACGTTTTCTATTTTGACCAATAACTTCACAAAGGATGCTTTCCCAGTAAAATCTCTGGCTATTTAGAGTAGAACTCTCACCTTTATACTAGTTACAGGCAGTTTTTTGAATCCCAAAGCTTTGGTTGGAGTTTTACACACATTTGCAGTTTTTTATTGCTTAAAAACGCTTTTCAGCGCCTGCTGTACACGTTTTCTATTTTGACCAATAACTTCACAAAGGATGCTTTCCCAGTAAAATCTCTGGCTATTTAGAGTAGAACTCTCACCTTTATACTAGTTACAGGCAGTTTTTTGAATCCCAAAGCTTTGGTTGGAGTTTTACACACATTTGCAGTTTTTTATTGCTTAAAAACGCTTTTCAGCGCCTGCTGTACACGTTTTCTATTTTGACCAATAACTTCACAAAGGATGCTTTCCCAGTAAAATCTCTGGCTATTTAGAGTAGAACTCTCACCTTTATACTAGTTACAGGCAGTTTTTTGAATCCCAAAGCTTTGGTTGGAGTTTTACACACATTTGCAGTTTTTTATTGCTTAAAAACGCTTTTCAGCGCCTGCTGTACACGTTTTCTATTTTGACCAATAACTTCACAAAGGATGCTTTCCCAGTAAAATCTCTGGCTATTTAGAGTAGAACTCTCACCTTTATACTAGTTACAGGCAGTTTTTTGAATCCCAAAGCTTTGGTTGGAGTTTTACACACATTTGCAGTTTTTTATTGCTTAAAAACGCTTTTCAGCGCCTGCTGTACACGTTTTCTATTTTGACCAATAACTTCACAAAGGATGCTTTCCCAGTAAAATCTCTGGCTATTTAGAGTAGAACTCTCACCTTTATACTAGTTACAGGCAGTTTTTTGAATCCCAAAGCTTTGGTTGGAGTTTTACACACATTTGCAGTTTTTTATTGCTTAAAAACGCTTTTCAGCGCCTGCTGTACACGTTTTCTATTTTGACCAATAACTTCACAAAGGATGCTTTCCCAGTAAAATCTCTGGCTATTTAGAGTAGAACTCTCACCTTTATACTAGTTACAGGCAGTTTTTTGAATCCCAAAGCTTTGGTTGGAGTTTTACACACATTTGCAGTTTTTTATTGCTTAAAAACGCTTTTCAGCGCCTGCTGTACACGTTTTCTATTTTGACCAATAACTTCACAAAGGATGCTTTCCCAGTAAAATCTCTGGCTATTTAGAGTAGAACTCTCACCTTTATACTAGTTACAGGCAGTTTTTTGAATCCCAAAGCTTTGGTTGGAGTTTTACACACATTTGCAGTTTTTTATTGCTTAAAAACGCTTTTCAGCGCCTGCTGTACACGTTTTCTATTTTGACCAATAACTTCACAAAGGATGCTTTCCCAGTAAAATCTCTGGCTATTTAGAGTAGAACTCTCACCTTTATACTAGTTACAGGCAGTTTTTTGAATCCCAAAGCTTTGGTTGGAGTTTTACACACATTTGCAGTTTTTTATTGCTTAAAAACGCTTTTCAGCGCCTGCTGTACACGTTTTCTATTTTGACCAATAACTTCACAAAGGATGCTTTCCCAGTAAAATCTCTGGCTATTTAGAGTAGAACTCTCACCTTTATACTAGTTACAGGCAGTTTTTTGAATCCCAAAGCTTTGGTTGGAGTTTTACACACATTTGCAGTTTTTTATTGCTTAAAAACGCTTTTCAGCGCCTGCTGTACACGTTTTCTATTTTGACCAATAACTTCACAAAGGATGCTTTCCCAGTAAAATCTCTGGCTATTTAGAGTAGAACTCTCACCTTTATACTAGTTACAGGCAGTTTTTTGAATCCCAAAGCTTTGGTTGGAGTTTTACACACATTTGCAGTTTTTTATTGCTTAAAAACGCTTTTCAGCGCCTGCTGTACACGTTTTCTATTTTGACCAATAACTTCACAAAGGATGCTTTCCCAGTAAAATCTCTGGCTATTTAGAGTAGAACTCTCACCTTTATACTAGTTACAGGCAGTTTTTTGAATCCCAAAGCTTTGGTTGGAGTTTTACACACATTTGCAGTTTTTTATTGCTTAAAAACGCTTTTCAGCGCCTGCTGTACACGTTTTCTATTTTGACCAATAACTTCACAAAGGATGCTTTCCCAGTAAAATCTCTGGCTATTTAGAGTAGAACTCTCACCTTTATACTAGTTACAGGCAGTTTTTTGAATCCCAAAGCTTTGGTTGGAGTTTTACACACATTTGCAGTTTTTTATTGCTTAAAAACGCTTTTCAGCGCCTGCTGTACACGTTTTCTATTTTGACCAATAACTTCACAAAGGATGCTTTCCCAGTAAAATCTCTGGCTATTTAGAGTAGAACTCTCACCTTTATACTAGTTACAGGCAGTTTTTTGAATCCCAAAGCTTTGGTTGGAGTTTTACACACATTTGCAGTTTTTTATTGCTTAAAAACGCTTTTCAGCGCCTGCTGTACACGTTTTCTATTTTGACCAATAACTTCACAAAGGATGCTTTCCCAGTAAAATCTCTGGCTATTTAGAGTAGAACTCTCACCTTTATACTAGTTACAGGCAGTTTTTTGAATCCCAAAGCTTTGGTTGGAGTTTTACACACATTTGCAGTTTTTTATTGCTTAAAAACGCTTTTCAGCGCCTGCTGTACACGTTTTCTATTTTGACCAATAACTTCACAAAGGATGCTTTCCCAGTAAAATCTCTGGCTATTTAGAGTAGAACTCTCACCTTTATACTAGTTACAGGCAGTTTTTTGAATCCCAAAGCTTTGGTTGGAGTTTTACACACATTTGCAGTTTTTTATTGCTTAAAAACGCTTTTCAGCGCCTGCTGTACACGTTTTCTATTTTGACCAATAACTTCACAAAGGATGCTTTCCCAGTAAAATCTCTGGCTATTTAGAGTAGAACTCTCACCTTTATACTAGTTACAGGCAGTTTTTTGAATCCCAAAGCTTTGGTTGGAGTTTTACACACATTTGCAGTTTTTTATTGCTTAAAAACGCTTTTCAGCGCCTGCTGTACACGTTTTCTATTTTGACCAATAACTTCACAAAGGATGCTTTCCCAGTAAAATCTCTGGCTATTTAGAGTAGAACTCTCACCTTTATACTAGTTACAGGCAGTTTTTTGAATCCCAAAGCTTTGGTTGGAGTTTTACACACATTTGCAGTTTTTTATTGCTTAAAAACGCTTTTCAGCGCCTGCTGTACACGTTTTCTATTTTGACCAATAACTTCACAAAGGATGCTTTCCCAGTAAAATCTCTGGCTATTTAGAGTAGAACTCTCACCTTTATACTAGTTACAGGCAGTTTTTTGAATCCCAAAGCTTTGGTTGGAGTTTTACACACATTTGCAGTTTTTTATTGCTTAAAAACGCTTTTCAGCGCCTGCTGTACACGTTTTCTATTTTGACCAATAACTTCACAAAGGATGCTTTCCCAGTAAAATCTCTGGCTATTTAGAGTAGAACTCTCACCTTTATACTAGTTACAGGCAGTTTTTTGAATCCCAAAGCTTTGGTTGGAGTTTTACACACATTTGCAGTTTTTTATTGCTTAAAAACGCTTTTCAGCGCCTGCTGTACACGTTTTCTATTTTGACCAATAACTTCACAAAGGATGCTTTCCCAGTAAAATCTCTGGCTATTTAGAGTAGAACTCTCACCTTTATACTAGTTACAGGCAGTTTTTTGAATCCCAAAGCTTTGGTTGGAGTTTTACACACATTTGCAGTTTTTTATTGCTTAAAAACGCTTTTCAGCGCCTGCTGTACACGTTTTCTATTTTGACCAATAACTTCACAAAGGATGCTTTCCCAGTAAAATCTCTGGCTATTTAGAGTAGAACTCTCACCTTTATACTAGTTACAGGCAGTTTTTTGAATCCCAAAGCTTTGGTTGGAGTTTTACACACATTTGCAGTTTTTTATTGCTTAAAAACGCTTTTCAGCGCCTGCTGTACACGTTTTCTATTTTGACCAATAACTTCACAAAGGATGCTTTCCCAGTAAAATCTCTGGCTATTTAGAGTAGAACTCTCACCTTTATACTAGTTACAGGCAGTTTTTTGAATCCCAAAGCTTTGGTTGGAGTTTTACACACATTTGCAGTTTTTTATTGCTTAAAAACGCTTTTCAGCGCCTGCTGTACACGTTTTCTATTTTGACCAATAACTTCACAAAGGATGCTTTCCCAGTAAAATCTCTGGCTATTTAGAGTAGAACTCTCACCTTTATACTAGTTACAGGCAGTTTTTTGAATCCCAAAGCTTTGGTTGGAGTTTTACACACATTTGCAGTTTTTTATTGCTTAAAAACGCTTTTCAGCGCCTGCTGTACACGTTTTCTATTTTGACCAATAACTTCACAAAGGATGCTTTCCCAGTAAAATCTCTGGCTATTTAGAGTAGAACTCTCACCTTTATACTAGTTACAGGCAGTTTTTTGAATCCCAAAGCTTTGGTTGGAGTTTTACACACATTTGCAGTTTTTTATTGCTTAAAAACGCTTTTCAGCGCCTGCTGTACACGTTTTCTATTTTGACCAATAACTTCACAAAGGATGCTTTCCCAGTAAAATCTCTGGCTATTTAGAGTAGAACTCTCACCTTTATACTAGTTACAGGCAGTTTTTTGAATCCCAAAGCTTTGGTTGGAGTTTTACACACATTTGCAGTTTTTTATTGCTTAAAAACGCTTTTCAGCGCCTGCTGTACACGTTTTCTATTTTGACCAATAACTTCACAAAGGATGCTTTCCCAGTAAAATCTCTGGCTATTTAGAGTAGAACTCTCACCTTTATACTAGTTACAGGCAGTTTTTTGAATCCCAAAGCTTTGGTTGGAGTTTTACACACATTTGCAGTTTTTTATTGCTTAAAAACGCTTTTCAGCGCCTGCTGTACACGTTTTCTATTTTGACCAATAACTTCACAAAGGATGCTTTCCCAGTAAAATCTCTGGCTATTTAGAGTAGAACTCTCACCTTTATACTAGTTACAGGCAGTTTTTTGAATCCCAAAGCTTTGGTTGGAGTTTTACACACATTTGCAGTTTTTTATTGCTTAAAAACGCTTTTCAGCGCCTGCTGTACACGTTTTCTATTTTGACCAATAACTTCACAAAGGATGCTTTCCCAGTAAAATCTCTGGCTATTTAGAGTAGAACTCTCACCTTTATACTAGTTACAGGCAGTTTTTTGAATCCCAAAGCTTTGGTTGGAGTTTTACACACATTTGCAGTTTTTTATTGCTTAAAAACGCTTTTCAGCGCCTGCTGTACACGTTTTCTATTTTGACCAATAACTTCACAAAGGATGCTTTCCCAGTAAAATCTCTGGCTATTTAGAGTAGAACTCTCACCTTTATACTAGTTACAGGCAGTTTTTTGAATCCCAAAGCTTTGGTTGGAGTTTTACACACATTTGCAGTTTTTTATTGCTTAAAAACGCTTTTCAGCGCCTGCTGTACACGTTTTCTATTTTGACCAATAACTTCACAAAGGATGCTTTCCCAGTAAAATCTCTGGCTATTTAGAGTAGAACTCTCACCTTTATACTAGTTACAGGCAGTTTTTTGAATCCCAAAGCTTTGGTTGGAGTTTTACACACATTTGCAGTTTTTTATTGCTTAAAAACGCTTTTCAGCGCCTGCTGTACACGTTTTCTATTTTGACCAATAACTTCACAAAGGATGCTTTCCCAGTAAAATCTCTGGCTATTTAGAGTAGAACTCTCACCTTTATACTAGTTACAGGCAGTTTTTTGAATCCCAAAGCTTTGGTTGGAGTTTTACACACATTTGCAGTTTTTTATTGCTTAAAAACGCTTTTCAGCGCCTGCTGTACACGTTTTCTATTTTGACCAATAACTTCACAAAGGATGCTTTCCCAGTAAAATCTCTGGCTATTTAGAGTAGAACTCTCACCTTTATACTAGTTACAGGCAGTTTTTTGAATCCCAAAGCTTTGGTTGGAGTTTTACACACATTTGCAGTTTTTTATTGCTTAAAAACGCTTTTCAGCGCCTGCTGTACACGTTTTCTATTTTGACCAATAACTTCACAAAGGATGCTTTCCCAGTAAAATCTCTGGCTATTTAGAGTAGAACTCTCACCTTTATACTAGTTACAGGCAGTTTTTTGAATCCCAAAGCTTTGGTTGGAGTTTTACACACATTTGCAGTTTTTTATTGCTTAAAAACGCTTTTCAGCGCCTGCTGTACACGTTTTCTATTTTGACCAATAACTTCACAAAGGATGCTTTCCCAGTAAAATCTCTGGCTATTTAGAGTAGAACTCTCACCTTTATACTAGTTACAGGCAGTTTTTTGAATCCCAAAGCTTTGGTTGGAGTTTTACACACATTTGCAGTTTTTTATTGCTTAAAAACGCTTTTCAGCGCCTGCTGTACACGTTTTCTATTTTGACCAATAACTTCACAAAGGATGCTTTCCCAGTAAAATCTCTGGCTATTTAGAGTAGAACTCTCACCTTTATACTAGTTACAGGCAGTTTTTTGAATCCCAAAGCTTTGGTTGGAGTTTTACACACATTTGCAGTTTTTTATTGCTTAAAAACGCTTTTCAGCGCCTGCTGTACACGTTTTCTATTTTGACCAATAACTTCACAAAGGATGCTTTCCCAGTAAAATCTCTGGCTATTTAGAGTAGAACTCTCACCTTTATACTAGTTACAGGCAGTTTTTTGAATCCCAAAGCTTTGGTTGGAGTTTTACACACATTTGCAGTTTTTTATTGCTTAAAAACGCTTTTCAGCGCCTGCTGTACACGTTTTCTATTTTGACCAATAACTTCACAAAGGATGCTTTCCCAGTAAAATCTCTGGCTATTTAGAGTAGAACTCTCACCTTTATACTAGTTACAGGCAGTTTTTTGAATCCCAAAGCTTTGGTTGGAGTTTTACACACATTTGCAGTTTTTTATTGCTTAAAAACGCTTTTCAGCGCCTGCTGTACACGTTTTCTATTTTGACCAATAACTTCACAAAGGATGCTTTCCCAGTAAAATCTCTGGCTATTTAGAGTAGAACTCTCACCTTTATACTAGTTACAGGCAGTTTTTTGAATCCCAAAGCTTTGGTTGGAGTTTTACACACATTTGCAGTTTTTTATTGCTTAAAAACGCTTTTCAGCGCCTGCTGTACACGTTTTCTATTTTGACCAATAACTTCACAAAGGATGCTTTCCCAGTAAAATCTCTGGCTATTTAGAGTAGAACTCTCACCTTTATACTAGTTACAGGCAGTTTTTTGAATCCCAAAGCTTTGGTTGGAGTTTTACACACATTTGCAGTTTTTTATTGCTTAAAAACGCTTTTCAGCGCCTGCTGTACACGTTTTCTATTTTGACCAATAACTTCACAAAGGATGCTTTCCCAGTAAAATCTCTGGCTATTTAGAGTAGAACTCTCACCTTTATACTAGTTACAGGCAGTTTTTTGAATCCCAAAGCTTTGGTTGGAGTTTTACACACATTTGCAGTTTTTTATTGCTTAAAAACGCTTTTCAGCGCCTGCTGTACACGTTTTCTATTTTGACCAATAACTTCACAAAGGATGCTTTCCCAGTAAAATCTCTGGCTATTTAGAGTAGAACTCTCACCTTTATACTAGTTACAGGCAGTTTTTTGAATCCCAAAGCTTTGGTTGGAGTTTTACACACATTTGCAGTTTTTTATTGCTTAAAAACGCTTTTCAGCGCCTGCTGTACACGTTTTCTATTTTGACCAATAACTTCACAAAGGATGCTTTCCCAGTAAAATCTCTGGCTATTTAGAGTAGAACTCTCACCTTTATACTAGTTACAGGCAGTTTTTTGAATCCCAAAGCTTTGGTTGGAGTTTTACACACATTTGCAGTTTTTTATTGCTTAAAAACGCTTTTCAGCGCCTGCTGTACACGTTTTCTATTTTGACCAATAACTTCACAAAGGATGCTTTCCCAGTAAAATCTCTGGCTATTTAGAGTAGAACTCTCACCTTTATACTAGTTACAGGCAGTTTTTTGAATCCCAAAGCTTTGGTTGGAGTTTTACACACATTTGCAGTTTTTTATTGCTTAAAAACGCTTTTCAGCGCCTGCTGTACACGTTTTCTATTTTGACCAATAACTTCACAAAGGATGCTTTCCCAGTAAAATCTCTGGCTATTTAGAGTAGAACTCTCACCTTTATACTAGTTACAGGCAGTTTTTTGAATCCCAAAGCTTTGGTTGGAGTTTTACACACATTTGCAGTTTTTTATTGCTTAAAAACGCTTTTCAGCGCCTGCTGTACACGTTTTCTATTTTGACCAATAACTTCACAAAGGATGCTTTCCCAGTAAAATCTCTGGCTATTTAGAGTAGAACTCTCACCTTTATACTAGTTACAGGCAGTTTTTTGAATCCCAAAGCTTTGGTTGGAGTTTTACACACATTTGCAGTTTTTTATTGCTTAAAAACGCTTTTCAGCGCCTGCTGTACACGTTTTCTATTTTGACCAATAACTTCACAAAGGATGCTTTCCCAGTAAAATCTCTGGCTATTTAGAGTAGAACTCTCACCTTTATACTAGTTACAGGCAGTTTTTTGAATCCCAAAGCTTTGGTTGGAGTTTTACACACATTTGCAGTTTTTTATTGCTTAAAAACGCTTTTCAGCGCCTGCTGTACACGTTTTCTATTTTGACCAATAACTTCACAAAGGATGCTTTCCCAGTAAAATCTCTGGCTATTTAGAGTAGAACTCTCACCTTTATACTAGTTACAGGCAGTTTTTTGAATCCCAAAGCTTTGGTTGGAGTTTTACACACATTTGCAGTTTTTTATTGCTTAAAAACGCTTTTCAGCGCCTGCTGTACACGTTTTCTATTTTGACCAATAACTTCACAAAGGATGCTTTCCCAGTAAAATCTCTGGCTATTTAGAGTAGAACTCTCACCTTTATACTAGTTACAGGCAGTTTTTTGAATCCCAAAGCTTTGGTTGGAGTTTTACACACATTTGCAGTTTTTTATTGCTTAAAAACGCTTTTCAGCGCCTGCTGTACACGTTTTCTATTTTGACCAATAACTTCACAAAGGATGCTTTCCCAGTAAAATCTCTGGCTATTTAGAGTAGAACTCTCACCTTTATACTAGTTACAGGCAGTTTTTTGAATCCCAAAGCTTTGGTTGGAGTTTTACACACATTTGCAGTTTTTTATTGCTTAAAAACGCTTTTCAGCGCCTGCTGTACACGTTTTCTATTTTGACCAATAACTTCACAAAGGATGCTTTCCCAGTAAAATCTCTGGCTATTTAGAGTAGAACTCTCACCTTTATACTAGTTACAGGCAGTTTTTTGAATCCCAAAGCTTTGGTTGGAGTTTTACACACATTTGCAGTTTTTTATTGCTTAAAAACGCTTTTCAGCGCCTGCTGTACACGTTTTCTATTTTGACCAATAACTTCACAAAGGATGCTTTCCCAGTAAAATCTCTGGCTATTTAGAGTAGAACTCTCACCTTTATACTAGTTACAGGCAGTTTTTTGAATCCCAAAGCTTTGGTTGGAGTTTTACACACATTTGCAGTTTTTTATTGCTTAAAAACGCTTTTCAGCGCCTGCTGTACACGTTTTCTATTTTGACCAATAACTTCACAAAGGATGCTTTCCCAGTAAAATCTCTGGCTATTTAGAGTAGAACTCTCACCTTTATACTAGTTACAGGCAGTTTTTTGAATCCCAAAGCTTTGGTTGGAGTTTTACACACATTTGCAGTTTTTTATTGCTTAAAAACGCTTTTCAGCGCCTGCTGTACACGTTTTCTATTTTGACCAATAACTTCACAAAGGATGCTTTCCCAGTAAAATCTCTGGCTATTTAGAGTAGAACTCTCACCTTTATACTAGTTACAGGCAGTTTTTTGAATCCCAAAGCTTTGGTTGGAGTTTTACACACATTTGCAGTTTTTTATTGCTTAAAAACGCTTTTCAGCGCCTGCTGTACACGTTTTCTATTTTGACCAATAACTTCACAAAGGATGCTTTCCCAGTAAAATCTCTGGCTATTTAGAGTAGAACTCTCACCTTTATACTAGTTACAGGCAGTTTTTTGAATCCCAAAGCTTTGGTTGGAGTTTTACACACATTTGCAGTTTTTTATTGCTTAAAAACGCTTTTCAGCGCCTGCTGTACACGTTTTCTATTTTGACCAATAACTTCACAAAGGATGCTTTCCCAGTAAAATCTCTGGCTATTTAGAGTAGAACTCTCACCTTTATACTAGTTACAGGCAGTTTTTTGAATCCCAAAGCTTTGGTTGGAGTTTTACACACATTTGCAGTTTTTTATTGCTTAAAAACGCTTTTCAGCGCCTGCTGTACACGTTTTCTATTTTGACCAATAACTTCACAAAGGATGCTTTCCCAGTAAAATCTCTGGCTATTTAGAGTAGAACTCTCACCTTTATACTAGTTACAGGCAGTTTTTTGAATCCCAAAGCTTTGGTTGGAGTTTTACACACATTTGCAGTTTTTTATTGCTTAAAAACGCTTTTCAGCGCCTGCTGTACACGTTTTCTATTTTGACCAATAACTTCACAAAGGATGCTTTCCCAGTAAAATCTCTGGCTATTTAGAGTAGAACTCTCACCTTTATACTAGTTACAGGCAGTTTTTTGAATCCCAAAGCTTTGGTTGGAGTTTTACACACATTTGCAGTTTTTTATTGCTTAAAAACGCTTTTCAGCGCCTGCTGTACACGTTTTCTATTTTGACCAATAACTTCACAAAGGATGCTTTCCCAGTAAAATCTCTGGCTATTTAGAGTAGAACTCTCACCTTTATACTAGTTACAGGCAGTTTTTTTGAATCCCAAAGCTTTGGTTGGAGTTTTACACACATTTGCAGTTTTTTATTGCTTAAAAACGCTTTTCAGCGCCTGCTGTACACGTTTTCTATTTTGACCAATAACTTCACAAAGGATGCTTTCCCAGTAAAATCTCTGGCTATTTAGAGTAGAACTCTCACCTTTATACTAGTTACAGGCAGTTTTTTGAATCCCAAAGCTTTGGTTGGAGTTTTACACACATTTGCAGTTTTTTATTGCTTAAAAACGCTTTTCAGCGCCTGCTGTACACGTTTTCTATTTTGACCAATAACTTCACAAAGGATGCTTTCCCAGTAAAATCTCTGGCTATTTAGAGTAGAACTCTCACCTTTATACTAGTTACAGGCAGTTTTTTGAATCCCAAAGCTTTGGTTGGAGTTTTACACACATTTGCAGTTTTTTATTGCTTAAAAACGCTTTTCAGCGCCTGCTGTACACGTTTTCTATTTTGACCAATAACTTCACAAAGGATGCTTTCCCAGTAAAATCTCTGGCTATTTAGAGTAGAACTCTCACCTTTATACTAGTTACAGGCAGTTTTTTGAATCCCAAAGCTTTGGTTGGAGTTTTACACACATTTGCAGTTTTTTATTGCTTAAAAACGCTTTTCAGCGCCTGCTGTACACGTTTTCTATTTTGACCAATAACTTCACAAAGGATGCTTTCCCAGTAAAATCTCTGGCTATTTAGAGTAGAACTCTCACCTTTATACTAGTTACAGGCAGTTTTTTGAATCCCAAAGCTTTGGTTGGAGTTTTACACACATTTGCAGTTTTTTATTGCTTAAAAACGCTTTTCAGCGCCTGCTGTACACGTTTTCTATTTTGACCAATAACTTCACAAAGGATGCTTTCCCAGTAAAATCTCTGGCTATTTAGAGTAGAACTCTCACCTTTATACTAGTTACAGGCAGTTTTTTGAATCCCAAAGCTTTGGTTGGAGTTTTACACACATTTGCAGTTTTTTATTGCTTAAAAACGCTTTTCAGCGCCTGCTGTACACGTTTTCTATTTTGACCAATAACTTCACAAAGGATGCTTTCCCAGTAAAATCTCTGGCTATTTAGAGTAGAACTCTCACCTTTATACTAGTTACAGGCAGTTTTTTGAATCCCAAAGCTTTGGTTGGAGTTTTACACACATTTGCAGTTTTTTATTGCTTAAAAACGCTTTTCAGCGCCTGCTGTACACGTTTTCTATTTTGACCAATAACTTCACAAAGGATGCTTTCCCAGTAAAATCTCTGGCTATTTAGAGTAGAACTCTCACCTTTATACTAGTTACAGGCAGTTTTTTGAATCCCAAAGCTTTGGTTGGAGTTTTACACACATTTGCAGTTTTTTATTGCTTAAAAACGCTTTTCAGCGCCTGCTGTACACGTTTTCTATTTTGACCAATAACTTCACAAAGGATGCTTTCCCAGTAAAATCTCTGGCTATTTAGAGTAGAACTCTCACCTTTATACTAGTTACAGGCAGTTTTTTGAATCCCAAAGCTTTGGTTGGAGTTTTACACACATTTGCAGTTTTTTATTGCTTAAAAACGCTTTTCAGCGCCTGCTGTACACGTTTTCTATTTTGACCAATAACTTCACAAAGGATGCTTTCCCAGTAAAATCTCTGGCTATTTAGAGTAGAACTCTCACCTTTATACTAGTTACAGGCAGTTTTTTGAATCCCAAAGCTTTGGTTGGAGTTTTACACACATTTGCAGTTTTTTATTGCTTAAAAACGCTTTTCAGCGCCTGCTGTACACGTTTTCTATTTTGACCAATAACTTCACAAAGGATGCTTTCCCAGTAAAATCTCTGGCTATTTAGAGTAGAACTCTCACCTTTATACTAGTTACAGGCAGTTTTTTGAATCCCAAAGCTTTGGTTGGAGTTTTACACACATTTGCAGTTTTTTATTGCTTAAAAACGCTTTTCAGCGCCTGCTGTACACGTTTTCTATTTTGACCAATAACTTCACAAAGGATGCTTTCCCAGTAAAATCTCTGGCTATTTAGAGTAGAACTCTCACCTTTATACTAGTTACAGGCAGTTTTTTGAATCCCAAAGCTTTGGTTGGAGTTTTACACACATTTGCAGTTTTTTATTGCTTAAAAACGCTTTTCAGCGCCTGCTGTACACGTTTTCTATTTTGACCAATAACTTCACAAAGGATGCTTTCCCAGTAAAATCTCTGGCTATTTAGAGTAGAACTCTCACCTTTATACTAGTTACAGGCAGTTTTTTGAATCCCAAAGCTTTGGTTGGAGTTTTACACACATTTGCAGTTTTTTATTGCTTAAAAACGCTTTTCAGCGCCTGCTGTACACGTTTTCTATTTTGACCAATAACTTCACAAAGGATGCTTTCCCAGTAAAATCTCTGGCTATTTAGAGTAGAACTCTCACCTTTATACTAGTTACAGGCAGTTTTTTGAATCCCAAAGCTTTGGTTGGAGTTTTACACACATTTGCAGTTTTTTATTGCTTAAAAACGCTTTTCAGCGCCTGCTGTACACGTTTTCTATTTTGACCAATAACTTCACAAAGGATGCTTTCCCAGTAAAATCTCTGGCTATTTAGAGTAGAACTCTCACCTTTATACTAGTTACAGGCAGTTTTTTGAATCCCAAAGCTTTGGTTGGAGTTTTACACACATTTGCAGTTTTTTATTGCTTAAAAACGCTTTTCAGCGCCTGCTGTACACGTTTTCTATTTTGACCAATAACTTCACAAAGGATGCTTTCCCAGTAAAATCTCTGGCTATTTAGAGTAGAACTCTCACCTTTATACTAGTTACAGGCAGTTTTTTGAATCCCAAAGCTTTGGTTGGAGTTTTACACACATTTGCAGTTTTTTATTGCTTAAAAACGCTTTTCAGCGCCTGCTGTACACGTTTTCTATTTTGACCAATAACTTCACAAAGGATGCTTTCCCAGTAAAATCTCTGGCTATTTAGAGTAGAACTCTCACCTTTATACTAGTTACAGGCAGTTTTTTGAATCCCAAAGCTTTGGTTGGAGTTTTACACACATTTGCAGTTTTTTATTGCTTAAAAACGCTTTTCAGCGCCTGCTGTACACGTTTTCTATTTTGACCAATAACTTCACAAAGGATGCTTTCCCAGTAAAATCTCTGGCTATTTAGAGTAGAACTCTCACCTTTATACTAGTTACAGGCAGTTTTTTGAATCCCAAAGCTTTGGTTGGAGTTTTACACACATTTGCAGTTTTTTATTGCTTAAAAACGCTTTTCAGCGCCTGCTGTACACGTTTTCTATTTTGACCAATAACTTCACAAAGGATGCTTTCCCAGTAAAATCTCTGGCTATTTAGAGTAGAACTCTCACCTTTATACTAGTTACAGGCAGTTTTTTGAATCCCAAAGCTTTGGTTGGAGTTTTACACACATTTGCAGTTTTTTATTGCTTAAAAACGCTTTTCAGCGCCTGCTGTACACGTTTTCTATTTTGACCAATAACTTCACAAAGGATGCTTTCCCAGTAAAATCTCTGGCTATTTAGAGTAGAACTCTCACCTTTATACTAGTTACAGGCAGTTTTTTGAATCCCAAAGCTTTGGTTGGAGTTTTACACACATTTGCAGTTTTTTATTGCTTAAAAACGCTTTTCAGCGCCTGCTGTACACGTTTTCTATTTTGACCAATAACTTCACAAAGGATGCTTTCCCAGTAAAATCTCTGGCTATTTAGAGTAGAACTCTCACCTTTATACTAGTTACAGGCAGTTTTTTGAATCCCAAAGCTTTGGTTGGAGTTTTACACACATTTGCAGTTTTTTATTGCTTAAAAACGCTTTTCAGCGCCTGCTGTACACGTTTTCTATTTTGACCAATAACTTCACAAAGGATGCTTTCCCAGTAAAATCTCTGGCTATTTAGAGTAGAACTCTCACCTTTATACTAGTTACAGGCAGTTTTTTGAATCCCAAAGCTTTGGTTGGAGTTTTACACACATTTGCAGTTTTTTATTGCTTAAAAACGCTTTTCAGCGCCTGCTGTACACGTTTTCTATTTTGACCAATAACTTCACAAAGGATGCTTTCCCAGTAAAATCTCTGGCTATTTAGAGTAGAACTCTCACCTTTATACTAGTTACAGGCAGTTTTTTGAATCCCAAAGCTTTGGTTGGAGTTTTACACACATTTGCAGTTTTTTATTGCTTAAAAACGCTTTTCAGCGCCTGCTGTACACGTTTTCTATTTTGACCAATAACTTCACAAAGGATGCTTTCCCAGTAAAATCTCTGGCTATTTAGAGTAGAACTCTCACCTTTATACTAGTTACAGGCAGTTTTTTGAATCCCAAAGCTTTGGTTGGAGTTTTACACACATTTGCAGTTTTTTATTGCTTAAAAACGCTTTTCAGCGCCTGCTGTACACGTTTTCTATTTTGACCAATAACTTCACAAAGGATGCTTTCCCAGTAAAATCTCTGGCTATTTAGAGTAGAACTCTCACCTTTATACTAGTTACAGGCAGTTTTTTGAATCCCAAAGCTTTGGTTGGAGTTTTACACACATTTGCAGTTTTTTATTGCTTAAAAACGCTTTTCAGCGCCTGCTGTACACGTTTTCTATTTTGACCAATAACTTCACAAAGGATGCTTTCCCAGTAAAATCTCTGGCTATTTAGAGTAGAACTCTCACCTTTATACTAGTTACAGGCAGTTTTTTGAATCCCAAAGCTTTGGTTGGAGTTTTACACACATTTGCAGTTTTTTATTGCTTAAAAACGCTTTTCAGCGCCTGCTGTACACGTTTTCTATTTTGACCAATAACTTCACAAAGGATGCTTTCCCAGTAAAATCTCTGGCTATTTAGAGTAGAACTCTCACCTTTATACTAGTTACAGGCAGTTTTTTGAATCCCAAAGCTTTGGTTGGAGTTTTACACACATTTGCAGTTTTTTATTGCTTAAAAACGCTTTTCAGCGCCTGCTGTACACGTTTTCTATTTTGACCAATAACTTCACAAAGGATGCTTTCCCAGTAAAATCTCTGGCTATTTAGAGTAGAACTCTCACCTTTATACTAGTTACAGGCAGTTTTTTGAATCCCAAAGCTTTGGTTGGAGTTTTACACACATTTGCAGTTTTTTATTGCTTAAAAACGCTTTTCAGCGCCTGCTGTACACGTTTTCTATTTTGACCAATAACTTCACAAAGGATGCTTTCCCAGTAAAATCTCTGGCTATTTAGAGTAGAACTCTCACCTTTATACTAGTTACAGGCAGTTTTTTGAATCCCAAAGCTTTGGTTGGAGTTTTACACACATTTGCAGTTTTTTATTGCTTAAAAACGCTTTTCAGCGCCTGCTGTACACGTTTTCTATTTTGACCAATAACTTCACAAAGGATGCTTTCCCAGTAAAATCTCTGGCTATTTAGAGTAGAACTCTCACCTTTATACTAGTTACAGGCAGTTTTTTGAATCCCAAAGCTTTGGTTGGAGTTTTACACACATTTGCAGTTTTTTATTGCTTAAAAACGCTTTTCAGCGCCTGCTGTACACGTTTTCTATTTTGACCAATAACTTCACAAAGGATGCTTTCCCAGTAAAATCTCTGGCTATTTAGAGTAGAACTCTCACCTTTATACTAGTTACAGGCAGTTTTTTGAATCCCAAAGCTTTGGTTGGAGTTTTACACACATTTGCAGTTTTTTATTGCTTAAAAACGCTTTTCAGCGCCTGCTGTACACGTTTTCTATTTTGACCAATAACTTCACAAAGGATGCTTTCCCAGTAAAATCTCTGGCTATTTAGAGTAGAACTCTCACCTTTATACTAGTTACAGGCAGTTTTTTGAATCCCAAAGCTTTGGTTGGAGTTTTACACACATTTGCAGTTTTTTATTGCTTAAAAACGCTTTTCAGCGCCTGCTGTACACGTTTTCTATTTTGACCAATAACTTCACAAAGGATGCTTTCCCAGTAAAATCTCTGGCTATTTAGAGTAGAACTCTCACCTTTATACTAGTTACAGGCAGTTTTTTGAATCCCAAAGCTTTGGTTGGAGTTTTACACACATTTGCAGTTTTTTATTGCTTAAAAACGCTTTTCAGCGCCTGCTGTACACGTTTTCTATTTTGACCAATAACTTCACAAAGGATGCTTTCCCAGTAAAATCTCTGGCTATTTAGAGTAGAACTCTCACCTTTATACTAGTTACAGGCAGTTTTTTGAATCCCAAAGCTTTGGTTGGAGTTTTACACACATTTGCAGTTTTTTATTGCTTAAAAACGCTTTTCAGCGCCTGCTGTACACGTTTTCTATTTTGACCAATAACTTCACAAAGGATGCTTTCCCAGTAAAATCTCTGGCTATTTAGAGTAGAACTCTCACCTTTATACTAGTTACAGGCAGTTTTTTGAATCCCAAAGCTTTGGTTGGAGTTTTACACACATTTGCAGTTTTTTATTGCTTAAAAACGCTTTTCAGCGCCTGCTGTACACGTTTTCTATTTTGACCAATAACTTCACAAAGGATGCTTTCCCAGTAAAATCTCTGGCTATTTAGAGTAGAACTCTCACCTTTATACTAGTTACAGGCAGTTTTTTGAATCCCAAAGCTTTGGTTGGAGTTTTACACACATTTGCAGTTTTTTATTGCTTAAAAACGCTTTTCAGCGCCTGCTGTACACGTTTTCTATTTTGACCAATAACTTCACAAAGGATGCTTTCCCAGTAAAATCTCTGGCTATTTAGAGTAGAACTCTCACCTTTATACTAGTTACAGGCAGTTTTTTGAATCCCAAAGCTTTGGTTGGAGTTTTACACACATTTGCAGTTTTTTATTGCTTAAAAACGCTTTTCAGCGCCTGCTGTACACGTTTTCTATTTTGACCAATAACTTCACAAAGGATGCTTTCCCAGTAAAATCTCTGGCTATTTAGAGTAGAACTCTCACCTTTATACTAGTTACAGGCAGTTTTTTGAATCCCAAAGCTTTGGTTGGAGTTTTACACACATTTGCAGTTTTTTATTGCTTAAAAACGCTTTTCAGCGCCTGCTGTACACGTTTTCTATTTTGACCAATAACTTCACAAAGGATGCTTTCCCAGTAAAATCTCTGGCTATTTAGAGTAGAACTCTCACCTTTATACTAGTTACAGGCAGTTTTTTGAATCCCAAAGCTTTGGTTGGAGTTTTACACACATTTGCAGTTTTTTATTGCTTAAAAACGCTTTTCAGCGCCTGCTGTACACGTTTTCTATTTTGACCAATAACTTCACAAAGGATGCTTTCCCAGTAAAATCTCTGGCTATTTAGAGTAGAACTCTCACCTTTATACTAGTTACAGGCAGTTTTTTGAATCCCAAAGCTTTGGTTGGAGTTTTACACACATTTGCAGTTTTTTATTGCTTAAAAACGCTTTTCAGCGCCTGCTGTACACGTTTTCTATTTTGACCAATAACTTCACAAAGGATGCTTTCCCAGTAAAATCTCTGGCTATTTAGAGTAGAACTCTCACCTTTATACTAGTTACAGGCAGTTTTTTGAATCCCAAAGCTTTGGTTGGAGTTTTACACACATTTGCAGTTTTTTATTGCTTAAAAACGCTTTTCAGCGCCTGCTGTACACGTTTTCTATTTTGACCAATAACTTCACAAAGGATGCTTTCCCAGTAAAATCTCTGGCTATTTAGAGTAGAACTCTCACCTTTATACTAGTTACAGGCAGTTTTTTGAATCCCAAAGCTTTGGTTGGAGTTTTACACACATTTGCAGTTTTTTATTGCTTAAAAACGCTTTTCAGCGCCTGCTGTACACGTTTTCTATTTTGACCAATAACTTCACAAAGGATGCTTTCCCAGTAAAATCTCTGGCTATTTAGAGTAGAACTCTCACCTTTATACTAGTTACAGGCAGTTTTTTGAATCCCAAAGCTTTGGTTGGAGTTTTACACACATTTGCAGTTTTTTATTGCTTAAAAACGCTTTTCAGCGCCTGCTGTACACGTTTTCTATTTTGACCAATAACTTCACAAAGGATGCTTTCCCAGTAAAATCTCTGGCTATTTAGAGTAGAACTCTCACCTTTATACTAGTTACAGGCAGTTTTTTGAATCCCAAAGCTTTGGTTGGAGTTTTACACACATTTGCAGTTTTTTATTGCTTAAAAACGCTTTTCAGCGCCTGCTGTACACGTTTTCTATTTTGACCAATAACTTCACAAAGGATGCTTTCCCAGTAAAATCTCTGGCTATTTAGAGTAGAACTCTCACCTTTATACTAGTTACAGGCAGTTTTTTGAATCCCAAAGCTTTGGTTGGAGTTTTACACACATTTGCAGTTTTTTATTGCTTAAAAACGCTTTTCAGCGCCTGCTGTACACGTTTTCTATTTTGACCAATAACTTCACAAAGGATGCTTTCCCAGTAAAATCTCTGGCTATTTAGAGTAGAACTCTCACCTTTATACTAGTTACAGGCAGTTTTTTGAATCCCAAAGCTTTGGTTGGAGTTTTACACACATTTGCAGTTTTTTATTGCTTAAAAACGCTTTTCAGCGCCTGCTGTACACGTTTTCTATTTTGACCAATAACTTCACAAAGGATGCTTTCCCAGTAAAATCTCTGGCTATTTAGAGTAGAACTCTCACCTTTATACTAGTTACAGGCAGTTTTTTGAATCCCAAAGCTTTGGTTGGAGTTTTACACACATTTGCAGTTTTTTATTGCTTAAAAACGCTTTTCAGCGCCTGCTGTACACGTTTTCTATTTTGACCAATAACTTCACAAAGGATGCTTTCCCAGTAAAATCTCTGGCTATTTAGAGTAGAACTCTCACCTTTATACTAGTTACAGGCAGTTTTTTGAATCCCAAAGCTTTGGTTGGAGTTTTACACACATTTGCAGTTTTTTATTGCTTAAAAACGCTTTTCAGCGCCTGCTGTACACGTTTTCTATTTTGACCAATAACTTCACAAAGGATGCTTTCCCAGTAAAATCTCTGGCTATTTAGAGTAGAACTCTCACCTTTATACTAGTTACAGGCAGTTTTTTGAATCCCAAAGCTTTGGTTGGAGTTTTACACACATTTGCAGTTTTTTATTGCTTAAAAACGCTTTTCAGCGCCTGCTGTACACGTTTTCTATTTTGACCAATAACTTCACAAAGGATGCTTTCCCAGTAAAATCTCTGGCTATTTAGAGTAGAACTCTCACCTTTATACTAGTTACAGGCAGTTTTTTGAATCCCAAAGCTTTGGTTGGAGTTTTACACACATTTGCAGTTTTTTATTGCTTAAAAACGCTTTTCAGCGCCTGCTGTACACGTTTTCTATTTTGACCAATAACTTCACAAAGGATGCTTTCCCAGTAAAATCTCTGGCTATTTAGAGTAGAACTCTCACCTTTATACTAGTTACAGGCAGTTTTTTGAATCCCAAAGCTTTGGTTGGAGTTTTACACACATTTGCAGTTTTTTATTGCTTAAAAACGCTTTTCCAGCGCCTGCTGTACACGTTTTCTATTTTGACCAATAACTTCACAAAGGATGCTTTCCCAGTAAAATCTCTGGCTATTTAGAGTAGAACTCTCACCTTTATACTAGTTACAGGCAGTTTTTTGAATCCCAAAGCTTTGGTTGGAGTTTTACACACATTTGCAGTTTTTTATTGCTTAAAAACGCTTTTCAGCGCCTGCTGTACACGTTTTCTATTTTGACCAATAACTTCACAAAGGATGCTTTCCCAGTAAAATCTCTGGCTATTTAGAGTAGAACTCTCACCTTTATACTAGTTACAGGCAGTTTTTTGAATCCCAAAGCTTTGGTTGGAGTTTTACACACATTTGCAGTTTTTTATTGCTTAAAAACGCTTTTCAGCGCCTGCTGTACACGTTTTCTATTTTGACCAATAACTTCACAAAGGATGCTTTCCCAGTAAAATCTCTGGCTATTTAGAGTAGAACTCTCACCTTTATACTAGTTACAGGCAGTTTTTTGAATCCCAAAGCTTTGGTTGGAGTTTTACACACATTTGCAGTTTTTTATTGCTTAAAAACGCTTTTCAGCGCCTGCTGTACACGTTTTCTATTTTGACCAATAACTTCACAAAGGATGCTTTCCCAGTAAAATCTCTGGCTATTTAGAGTAGAACTCTCACCTTTATACTAGTTACAGGCAGTTTTTTGAATCCCAAAGCTTTGGTTGGAGTTTTACACACATTTGCAGTTTTTTATTGCTTAAAAACGCTTTTCAGCGCCTGCTGTACACGTTTTCTATTTTGACCAATAACTTCAGAAAGGATGCTTTCCCAGTAAAATCTCTGGCTATTTAGAGTAGAACTCTCACCTTTATACTAGTTACAGGCAGTTTTTTGAATCCCAAAGCTTTGGTTGGAGTTTTACACACATTTGCAGTTTTTTATTGCTTAAAAACGCTTTTCAGCGCCTGCTGTACACGTTTTCTATTTTGACCAATAACTTCACAAAGGATGCTTTCCCAGTAAAATCTCTGGCTATTTAGAGTAGAACTCTCACCTTTATACTAGTTACAGGCAGTTTTTTGAATCCCAAAGCTTTGGTTGGAGTTTTACACACATTTGCAGTTTTTTATTGCTTAAAAACGCTTTTCAGCGCCTGCTGTACACGTTTTCTATTTTGACCAATAACTTCACAAAGGATGCTTTCCCAGTAAAATCTCTGGCTATTTAGAGTAGAACTCTCACCTTTATACTAGTTACAGGCAGTTTTTTGAATCCCAAAGCTTTGGTTGGAGTTTTACACACATTTGCAGTTTTTTATTGCTTAAAAACGCTTTTCAGCGCCTGCTGTACACGTTTTCTATTTTGACCAATAACTTCACAAAGGATGCTTTCCCAGTAAAATCTCTGGCTATTTAGAGTAGAACTCTCACCTTTATACTAGTTACAGGCAGTTTTTTGAATCCCAAAGCTTTGGTTGGAGTTTTACACACATTTGCAGTTTTTTATTGCTTAAAAACGCTTTTCAGCGCCTGCTGTACACGTTTTCTATTTTGACCAATAACTTCACAAAGGATGCTTTCCCAGTAAAATCTCTGGCTATTTAGAGTAGAACTCTCACCTTTATACTAGTTACAGGCAGTTTTTTGAATCCCAAAGCTTTGGTTGGAGTTTTACACACATTTGCAGTTTTTTATTGCTTAAAAACGCTTTTCAGCGCCTGCTGTACACGTTTTCTATTTTGACCAATAACTTCACAAAGGATGCTTTCCCAGTAAAATCTCTGGCTATTTAGAGTAGAACTCTCACCTTTATACTAGTTACAGGCAGTTTTTTGAATCCCAAAGCTTTGGTTGGAGTTTTACACACATTTGCAGTTTTTTATTGCTTAAAAACGCTTTTCAGCGCCTGCTGTACACGTTTTCTATTTTGACCAATAACTTCACAAAGGATGCTTTCCCAGTAAAATCTCTGGCTATTTAGAGTAGAACTCTCACCTTTATACTAGTTACAGGCAGTTTTTTGAATCCCAAAGCTTTGGTTGGAGTTTTACACACATTTGCAGTTTTTTATTGCTTAAAAACGCTTTTCAGCGCCTGCTGTACACGTTTTCTATTTTGACCAATAACTTCACAAAGGATGCTTTCCCAGTAAAATCTCTGGCTATTTAGAGTAGAACTCTCACCTTTATACTAGTTACAGGCAGTTTTTTGAATCCCAAAGCTTTGGTTGGAGTTTTACACACATTTGCAGTTTTTTATTGCTTAAAAACGCTTTTCAGCGCCTGCTGTACACGTTTTCTATTTTGACCAATAACTTCACAAAGGATGCTTTCCCAGTAAAATCTCTGGCTATTTAGAGTAGAACTCTCACCTTTATACTAGTTACAGGCAGTTTTTTGAATCCCAAAGCTTTGGTTGGAGTTTTACACACATTTGCAGTTTTTTATTGCTTAAAAACGCTTTTCAGCGCCTGCTGTACACGTTTTCTATTTTGACCAATAACTTCACAAAGGATGCTTTCCCAGTAAAATCTCTGGCTATTTAGAGTAGAACTCTCACCTTTATACTAGTTACAGGCAGTTTTTTGAATCCCAAAGCTTTGGTTGGAGTTTTACACACATTTGCAGTTTTTTATTGCTTAAAAACGCTTTTCAGCGCCTGCTGTACACGTTTTCTATTTTGACCAATAACTTCACAAAGGATGCTTTCCCAGTAAAATCTCTGGCTATTTAGAGTAGAACTCTCACCTTTATACTAGTTACAGGCAGTTTTTTGAATCCCAAAGCTTTGGTTGGAGTTTTACACACATTTGCAGTTTTTTATTGCTTAAAAACGCTTTTCAGCGCCTGCTGTACACGTTTTCTATTTTGACCAATAACTTCACAAAGGATGCTTTCCCAGTAAAATCTCTGGCTATTTAGAGTAGAACTCTCACCTTTATACTAGTTACAGGCAGTTTTTTGAATCCCAAAGCTTTGGTTGGAGTTTTACACACATTTGCAGTTTTTTATTGCTTAAAAACGCTTTTCAGCGCCTGCTGTACACGTTTTCTATTTTGACCAATAACTTCACAAAGGATGCTTTCCCAGTAAAATCTCTGGCTATTTAGAGTAGAACTCTCACCTTTATACTAGTTACAGGCAGTTTTTTGAATCCCAAAGCTTTGGTTGGAGTTTTACACACATTTGCAGTTTTTTATTGCTTAAAAACGCTTTTCAGCGCCTGCTGTACACGTTTTCTATTTTGACCAATAACTTCACAAAGGATGCTTTCCCAGTAAAATCTCTGGCTATTTAGAGTAGAACTCTCACCTTTATACTAGTTACAGGCAGTTTTTTGAATCCCAAAGCTTTGGTTGGAGTTTTACACACATTTGCAGTTTTTTATTGCTTAAAAACGCTTTTCAGCGCCTGCTGTACACGTTTTCTATTTTGACCAATAACTTCACAAAGGATGCTTTCCCAGTAAAATCTCTGGCTATTTAGAGTAGAACTCTCACCTTTATACTAGTTACAGGCAGTTTTTTGAATCCCAAAGCTTTGGTTGGAGTTTTACACACATTTGCAGTTTTTTATTGCTTAAAAACGCTTTTCAGCGCCTGCTGTACACGTTTTCTATTTTGACCAATAACTTCACAAAGGATGCTTTCCCAGTAAAATCTCTGGCTATTTAGAGTAGAACTCTCACCTTTATACTAGTTACAGGCAGTTTTTTGAATCCCAAAGCTTTGGTTGGAGTTTTACACACATTTGCAGTTTTTTATTGCTTAAAAACGCTTTTCAGCGCCTGCTGTACACGTTTTCTATTTTGACCAATAACTTCACAAAGGATGCTTTCCCAGTAAAATCTCTGGCTATTTAGAGTAGAACTCTCACCTTTATACTAGTTACAGGCAGTTTTTTGAATCCCAAAGCTTTGGTTGGAGTTTTACACACATTTGCAGTTTTTTATTGCTTAAAAACGCTTTTCAGCGCCTGCTGTACACGTTTTCTATTTTGACCAATAACTTCACAAAGGATGCTTTCCCAGTAAAATCTCTGGCTATTTAGAGTAGAACTCTCACCTTTATACTAGTTACAGGCAGTTTTTTGAATCCCAAAGCTTTGGTTGGAGTTTTACACACATTTGCAGTTTTTTATTGCTTAAAAACGCTTTTCAGCGCCTGCTGTACACGTTTTCTATTTTGACCAATAACTTCACAAAGGATGCTTTCCCAGTAAAATCTCTGGCTATTTAGAGTAGAACTCTCACCTTTATACTAGTTACAGGCAGTTTTTTGAATCCCAAAGCTTTGGTTGGAGTTTTACACACATTTGCAGTTTTTTATTGCTTAAAAACGCTTTTCAGCGCCTGCTGTACACGTTTTCTATTTTGACCAATAACTTCACAAAGGATGCTTTCCCAGTAAAATCTCTGGCTATTTAGAGTAGAACTCTCACCTTTATACTAGTTACAGGCAGTTTTTTGAATCCCAAAGCTTTGGTTGGAGTTTTACACACATTTGCAGTTTTTTATTGCTTAAAAACGCTTTTCAGCGCCTGCTGTACACGTTTTCTATTTTGACCAATAACTTCACAAAGGATGCTTTCCCAGTAAAATCTCTGGCTATTTAGAGTAGAACTCTCACCTTTATACTAGTTACAGGCAGTTTTTTGAATCCCAAAGCTTTGGTTGGAGTTTTACACACATTTGCAGTTTTTTATTGCTTAAAAACGCTTTTCAGCGCCTGCTGTACACGTTTTCTATTTTGACCAATAACTTCACAAAGGATGCTTTCCCAGTAAAATCTCTGGCTATTTAGAGTAGAACTCTCACCTTTATACTAGTTACAGGCAGTTTTTTGAATCCCAAAGCTTTGGTTGGAGTTTTACACACATTTGCAGTTTTTTATTGCTTAAAAACGCTTTTCAGCGCCTGCTGTACACGTTTTCTATTTTGACCAATAACTTCACAAAGGATGCTTTCCCAGTAAAATCTCTGGCTATTTAGAGTAGAACTCTCACCTTTATACTAGTTACAGGCAGTTTTTTGAATCCCAAAGCTTTGGTTGGAGTTTTACACACATTTGCAGTTTTTTATTGCTTAAAAACGCTTTTCAGCGCCTGCTGTACACGTTTTCTATTTTGACCAATAACTTCACAAAGGATGCTTTCCCAGTAAAATCTCTGGCTATTTAGAGTAGAACTCTCACCTTTATACTAGTTACAGGCAGTTTTTTGAATCCCAAAGCTTTGGTTGGAGTTTTACACACATTTGCAGTTTTTTATTGCTTAAAAACGCTTTTCAGCGCCTGCTGTACACGTTTTCTATTTTGACCAATAACTTCACAAAGGATGCTTTCCCAGTAAAATCTCTGGCTATTTAGAGTAGAACTCTCACCTTTATACTAGTTACAGGCAGTTTTTTGAATCCCAAAGCTTTGGTTGGAGTTTTACACACATTTGCAGTTTTTTATTGCTTAAAAACGCTTTTCAGCGCCTGCTGTACACGTTTTCTATTTTGACCAATAACTTCACAAAGGATGCTTTCCCAGTAAAATCTCTGGCTATTTAGAGTAGAACTCTCACCTTTATACTAGTTACAGGCAGTTTTTTGAATCCCAAAGCTTTGGTTGGAGTTTTACACACATTTGCAGTTTTTTATTGCTTAAAAACGCTTTTCAGCGCCTGCTGTACACGTTTTCTATTTTGACCAATAACTTCACAAAGGATGCTTTCCCAGTAAAATCTCTGGCTATTTAGAGTAGAACTCTCACCTTTATACTAGTTACAGGCAGTTTTTTGAATCCCAAAGCTTTGGTTGGAGTTTTACACACATTTGCAGTTTTTTATTGCTTAAAAACGCTTTTCAGCGCCTGCTGTACACGTTTTCTATTTTGACCAATAACTTCACAAAGGATGCTTTCCCAGTAAAATCTCTGGCTATTTAGAGTAGAACTCTCACCTTTATACTAGTTACAGGCAGTTTTTTGAATCCCAAAGCTTTGGTTGGAGTTTTACACACATTTGCAGTTTTTTATTGCTTAAAAACGCTTTTCAGCGCCTGCTGTACACGTTTTCTATTTTGACCAATAACTTCACAAAGGATGCTTTCCCAGTAAAATCTCTGGCTATTTAGAGTAGAACTCTCACCTTTATACTAGTTACAGGCAGTTTTTTGAATCCCAAAGCTTTGGTTGGAGTTTTACACACATTTGCAGTTTTTTATTGCTTAAAAACGCTTTTCAGCGCCTGCTGTACACGTTTTCTATTTTGACCAATAACTTCACAAAGGATGCTTTCCCAGTAAAATCTCTGGCTATTTAGAGTAGAACTCTCACCTTTATACTAGTTACAGGCAGTTTTTTGAATCCCAAAGCTTTGGTTGGAGTTTTACACACATTTGCAGTTTTTTATTGCTTAAAAACGCTTTTCAGCGCCTGCTGTACACGTTTTCTATTTTGACCAATAACTTCACAAAGGATGCTTTCCCAGTAAAATCTCTGGCTATTTAGAGTAGAACTCTCACCTTTATACTAGTTACAGGCAGTTTTTTGAATCCCAAAGCTTTGGTTGGAGTTTTACACACATTTGCAGTTTTTTATTGCTTAAAAACGCTTTTCAGCGCCTGCTGTACACGTTTTCTATTTTGACCAATAACTTCACAAAGGATGCTTTCCCAGTAAAATCTCTGGCTATTTAGAGTAGAACTCTCACCTTTATACTAGTTACAGGCAGTTTTTTGAATCCCAAAGCTTTGGTTGGAGTTTTACACACATTTGCAGTTTTTTATTGCTTAAAAACGCTTTTCAGCGCCTGCTGTACACGTTTTCTATTTTGACCAATAACTTCAGAAAGGATGCTTTCCCAGTAAAATCTCTGGCTATTTAGAGTAGAACTCTCACCTTTATACTAGTTACAGGCAGTTTTTTGAATCCCAAAGCTTTGGTTGGAGTTTTACACACATTTGCAGTTTTTTATTGCTTAAAAACGCTTTTCAGCGCCTGCTGTACACGTTTTCTATTTTGACCAATAACTTCACAAAGGATGCTTTCCCAGTAAAATCTCTGGCTATTTAGAGTAGAACTCTCACCTTTATACTAGTTACAGGCAGTTTTTTGAATCCCAAAGCTTTGGTTGGAGTTTTACACACATTTGCAGTTTTTTATTGCTTAAAAACGCTTTTCAGCGCCTGCTGTACACGTTTTCTATTTTGACCAATAACTTCACAAAGGATGCTTTCCCAGTAAAATCTCTGGCTATTTAGAGTAGAACTCTCACCTTTATACTAGTTACAGGCAGTTTTTTGAATCCCAAAGCTTTGGTTGGAGTTTTACACACATTTGCAGTTTTTTATTGCTTAAAAACGCTTTTCAGCGCCTGCTGTACACGTTTTCTATTTTGACCAATAACTTCACAAAGGATGCTTTCCCAGTAAAATCTCTGGCTATTTAGAGTAGAACTCTCACCTTTATACTAGTTACAGGCAGTTTTTTGAATCCCAAAGCTTTGGTTGGAGTTTTACACACATTTGCAGTTTTTTATTGCTTAAAAACGCTTTTCAGCGCCTGCTGTACACGTTTTCTATTTTGACCAATAACTTCACAAAGGATGCTTTCCCAGTAAAATCTCTGGCTATTTAGAGTAGAACTCTCACCTTTATACTAGTTACAGGCAGTTTTTTGAATCCCAAAGCTTTGGTTGGAGTTTTACACACATTTGCAGTTTTTTATTGCTTAAAAACGCTTTTCAGCGCCTGCTGTACACGTTTTCTATTTTGACCAATAACTTCACAAAGGATGCTTTCCCAGTAAAATCTCTGGCTATTTAGAGTAGAACTCTCACCTTTATACTAGTTACAGGCAGTTTTTTGAATCCCAAAGCTTTGGTTGGAGTTTTACACACATTTGCAGTTTTTTATTGCTTAAAAACGCTTTTC
>NW_026903504.1:0-3400 GCF_024500385.1 Phyllopteryx taeniolatus
GTGAGTTCATCAGCCAAAGAAACAGCTCTGAGCATGTCACTCAAGGCTCTGTCAGAGGTGACTGTCTGATTCCTCTGTGCAGGAGCACTTTCAGTAAGTCAGCCTGGTCAGTGAGGAGCGCTGGTGAGTGGAACTCAGTACCTGAGGAGGTTAAACTGCTTACAACATACAAGGCCTTCACAAAAAAACTGAAAATGTGGCTAGTTAACAACTATAGCTGCCAACACTAAAAGACAAGTATGTTATGTTGGTTTTTTTTGTTATGATCAAAAAAATTATGGTTTTATTCTCTCTTAATAGTATAGTTTGATTATGTATCTGTCATGTGTGTGTGTGTGTGTTCCGGGTTTTGTCTTCCCCCCTGTTTCACACACACCTGCTCCTGTGAGCATCTTCACCACCTGTGCCTCGTTCAACCTAATTACCCCTTGTATTTAACCTCGTGTCTCATTCCCTCTCGTTGCCAGTTCGTTGTACCTTGTCGTCGCGTTCCAGCATTCCTTGTTTCCACGTCATAGACTCACAGTAAGACTTGACCCTGTTCCGATTATCGACCTTGCCTCTTTGCCTCATGTTTTTGGATACTGTTGCCTTTCTTGGATTGCCTGCCTGTGTACCGACCTATCAGAATCAGAATCAGAATCATCTTTATTTGCCAAGTATGTCCAAAACACACAAGGAATTTGTCTCCGGTAGTTGGAGCCGCTCTAGTACAACAGACAGTCAATTTACAGAACACTTTGGAGACATAAAGACATTGACAAAAAACAACAACAAACAACAATTGTGCAAAAAGATGCAGAGTCCTCAGTTCGAATGGCTAATATCGCAATAGTCCGGTGCAATGACCATTGTGCAAAGGGCACTGAGACTTCAAGGAGTGTATGCGGTTAAAAGTGACGAGTAGTGCGATAATCTGGGACAATGGTTGTGCAAATGTTACAGATACTCCTCAATCAGTGTGCAAATGGAGCAGATGCTACTCTGGCATGAGTGGCCACTATATGCAAATAGTGCAGCACGGCGAGACAACTACAGTGAGTGCACGAGTAATACATAATACAGAAATGTGACAACGAACTCAAGTCAAAAAATTGCCAGCTTGTTGTAATGGAATTGTAAGTTAGCTGTTTAAGAAGTTGATTGCAAGAGGGAAGAAGCTGTTGGAATGTCTACTAGTTCTAGTTTGCATTGATCGGTAGCGCCTACCTGAGGGAAGGAGCTGGAAGAGCTGGTGACCGGGGTGGGGAGGGTCCGAGAGGATTTTGCACGCCCTTGTCTTAGTTCTGGCACCGTGCAAGTCCTCAAGGGCGGGTAGGGGGGTGCCGACAATCCTTTCAGCAGTTTTGATTGTCCATTGCAGTCGGAGTTTGTCCTTTTTTGTAGCAGCACCAAACCAGACTGTGATGGAAGAACACAGGACTGATTCCATGACCGCTGTGTAGAACTGTCTCAGCAGCTCCGGTGGCAGGCCGTGCTTTCTCAGAAGCCGCAGGAAGTACATCCTCTGCTGGGCCTTTTTGAGGACGGAGTTGATGTTGGTCGCCCACTTCAGGTCCTGAGAGATTGTAATTCCCAGGAACTTGAAGGTCTCGATGGTTGACACAAGGCAGCTGGACAACGTGAGGGGCAGCTGTGGCGAAGGATGCCTCCTGAAGTCCACGATCATCTCTACAGTCTTGAGCGTGTTCAGCTCCAGGTTGTGTCGGCCGCACCACAGCTCCAGCCGCTCCACTTCCTGTCGAAATTCAGACTCGTCACCGTCCTTGATGAGGCCGATGACAGTGGTGTCATCTGCAAACTTCAGGAGTTTGACAGTCGGGTTCGCTGAGGTGCAGTCGTTCGTGGAGAGAGAGAAGAGCAGCGGAGAGAGGACACAACCTTGGGGCGCCCCAGTGCTGATGCTGTGTGTGGATGAGGTGACCTCCCCCAGCCTGACCTGCTGTGTCCTGCCCGTCAGAAAGCTGTAAATCCACTGGCAGATGGCAGGTGAGACGCTGAGCTGGAGAAGCTTGGATGAAAGGAGTTCAGGGATGATAGTGTTGAACGCTGAGCTGAAGTCCATGAACAGGATCCTCACGTAGGTCCCTGCACTGTCGAGGTGTTCTAGGATGAAGTGCAGTCCCATGTTGACTGCATCATCCGCAGACCTGTTCGCTTGGTAGGCAAACTGCAGGGGGTCCAGCAGGGGACCTGTGACACTCTTGAGGTGGTCCAGCACGAGACGTTCAAAGGACTTCATGACCACAGATGTCAAAGCGACAGGCCTGTAGTCATTCAGACCCGAGATTGCAGGTTTCTTGGGGACTGGAATGATGGTGGAGCGTTCTGATTCAAACAGTTTGAAAGAGAGTACTGTTGATGTGATCCATATGAAACAATAATGAGATTACAAATGCAATTGCCTTCTTATTTCTCATTGATCAAAGTTTTATCAAAATCCCTGAATAATGTCCTTCATTGAAATTATTTCCGTTGGGTGTCTGATATGTTCGACTCCTATATGGCAAGTCCTTTTAACATGTCACATTACGTATTACAGCTATCTGTAATTCAGTTTTACCTACTCAAAACGAACATTTGAGATATCCGCAACCACATTCTTCCTATTAAAGGAACCTGTGTTTTAAAATCTCCTAACTCCCGTGGTTCCAAGCGTGTTCGTTTTCGTGAAAGAACTTCGTTCACAACAATGTATCAAAACCAACCAATTTATTCCTGACAGAGGAGTCTATACATTTGCAGAGCTCTGGGTTCGTAACTACCCCATCTTATCCTTAGCAGATAAAGTAGTCGAACTGAAACTATCTGATTCTACCCCAGACTTATACAATGTTTCAAACAGGCCAGTATGTAATCGCTGTCGTCTGATTGGTCCGTAATCTGACGTCATCGTTGTCCTGCAGAATGATGACCATTTGATCTGGCTCCAGACTTCTGCTCCAGGTGTCGCCTGCATTCCTGCATTCAATGTTTATAGTGGCTCCCCGCAGTTCCTTTCTTCCTTGAGATGTGTCTCCAAATACCACCTGATGGGGGGGTTTTCCTGCAATAAAACCCCTACCCCCTTATCTGATTATACTGTAATACACATCCTCTTCCAAGCTAGTTAGACCCTGAAACTCTATATTATATTCTATTACATATAGAATTACATATTAGAATATAAAGTATTCTATATTCCCTTCACCTCCCACATCCCAAAAAAAACATGCATTAATTGGAGACTCTAAAATTGCCCGTAGGTGTGACTGTGAGTGCGAATGGTTGTTTGTTTGTATGTGCCCTGCGATTGGCTGGGAACCAGTTCAGGGTGTACCCCGCCTCCTGCCCGATGACAGCTGGGATAGGCTCCAGCACGCCCGCGACCCTAGTGAGGAGAAGCGGCTCAGAAAATGGA
>NW_026903505.1:0-3394 GCF_024500385.1 Phyllopteryx taeniolatus
GCGATTGTTTCCTTGTTCCCCTCCTTGAGCCGTCACCTTGTCGTGGTGGAGGGGTTTGTGTGTCCCAGTGATCCTAGGAGCTAAGTTGTCTGGGGCTTTATGTCCCTGGCAGGGTCACCCATGACAAACAGGTCCTAGGTGAGGGACCAGACAAAGCACGGCTCAAAGACCCCTAATGATGACGACAAACAATGGACTTCGTTTTCCCTTGCCCGGACGCAGGCCACCGGGGCCCCCCACTGGAGCCAGGCCTGGTGGTGGGGCTCGAAGGCGAGCGCCTGGTGGCCGGGCCTGCACCCATGGGGCCCGGCCGGGCACAGCCCGAAAGGGTAACGTGGGTCCCCCTTCCCATGGGCTCACCACCTGTGGGAGGGGCCATAGGGGTCGGGTGCAGTGTGAGCTGGGCGGTGGCCGAAGGCGGGGACCTTGGCGATCCGATCCCCGGCTACAGAAGCTGGCTCTAGGGACGTGGAATGTCACCTCTCTGGCAGGGAAGGAGCCCGAGCTGGTGTGTGAGGTCGAGAAGTTCCGACTCGATATAGTCGGACTCGCCTCCACACACACCTGGGGCTCTGGTACCAGTCCTCTCGAGAGGGGTTGGACTCTCTTCCACTCTGGAGTTGCCCATGGTGAGAGGCGCCGAGCAGGTGTGGGTATACTTATTGCCACCCGGCTCGGCGCCGGTACGTTGGGGTTCACCCCGGTGGACGAGAGGGTAGCCTCCCTCCGCCTTCGGGTGGGGGGACGGGTCCTGACTGTTGTTTGTGCCTATGCACCAAACAGCAGTTCAGAGTACCCACCCTTTTTGGAGTCCTTGGAGGGGGTGCTGGAGAGCGCTCCCGCTGGGGACTCCATTGTTCTGTTGGGGGACTTCAATGCTCACGTGGGCAATGACAGTGAGACCTGGAAGGGCGCGATTGGGAGGAACGGCCCCCCCGATCAGAACCCAAGCGGTGTTCTGTTATTGGACTTCTGTGCTCGTCACGGATTGTCCATAACGAACACCATGTTCAGGCATAAGGGTGTCCACACGTGCACTTGGCACCAGGACACCCTAGGTCGCAGTTCGATGATCGACTTTGTGGTCGTGTCATCGGACTTGCGGCCGCATGTCTTGGACACTCGGGTGAAGAGAGGGGCGGAGCTGTCAACTGATCACCACCTGGTGGTGAGTTGGCTCCGATGGTGGGGGAAGATGCCAGTCCGACGTGGCAGGCCCAAACGTATTGTGAGGGTCTGCTGGGAACGTCTGGCAGAATCCCCTGTCAGAAGGAGTTTCAACTCCCACCTCCGACAGAACTTTGCTCATGTTCCGGGGGAGGCGGGGGACATCGAGTCCGAGTGGACCATGTTCCGCGCCTCCATTGCTGAGGCGGCCGACCGGAGCTGTGGCCGTAAGGTGGTCGGTGCCTGTCGTGGCGGCAATCCCCGAACACGTTGGTGGACACCAACGGTGAGGGATGCCGTCAAGCTGAAGAAGGAGTCCTATCGGGCCTTTTTGGCCTGTGGGACTCCTGAGGCAGCTGATGGGTACCGGCTGGCCAAGCGGAATGCAGCTCTGGTGGTCGCTGAAGCAAAAACCCGGGCATGGGAGGAGTTCGGTGAGGCCATGGAGAAAGACTTCCGGACGGCTTCGAGGAAATTCTGGTCCACCATCCGACGTCTCAGGAGAGGAAAGCAGTGCACCACCAACACTGTGTATAGTGGGGATGGGGCGCTGCTGACCTCGACTCGGGACGTTGTGAGTCGGTAGGGAGAATACTTCGAAGACCTCCTCAATTCCACCGACACGCCTTCCCATGGGGAAGCAGAGTGTGGGTTCTCTGAGGCGGGCTCTCCTATCTCTGGGTTTGAGGTCACCGAGGTAGTTAAAAAGCTCCTCGGTGGCAGGGCCCCGGGGGTGGATGAGATTCGCCCGGAGTTCCTAAAGGCTCTGGATGTTGTGGGGCTGTCCTGGTTGACACGCCTCTGCAACATCGCGTGGACATCGGGGACAGTGCCTCTGGATTGGCAGACTGGGGTGGTGGTCCCCCTTTTTAAGAAGGGGGACCGGAGGGTGTGTTCCAACTACAGGGCGATCACACTGCTCAGCCTCCCTGGTAAGGTCTATTCAGGGGTGCTGGAGAGGAGGGTCCGTCAGGAAGTCGAATCTCAGATTCAGGAGGAGCAGTGTGGTTTTCGTCCTGGCCGTGGAACAGTGGACCAGCTCTACACCCTCGGCAGGGTCCTCGAGGGTGCATGGGAGTTTGCCCAACCACTCTACATGTGTTTTGTGGACTTGGAGAAGGCGTTCGACCGTGTCCCTCGGGGAGTCCTGTGGAGAGTGCTTCGGGAGTATGGGGTACCGAACCCCCTGATACGGGCTGTTCGGTCCCTGTACGACCGGAGTCAGAGTTTGGTCCGCATATCCGGCAGTAAGTCGGACTCGTTCCCAGTGAGGGTTGGACTCCGCCAAGGCTGCCCTTTGTCGCCGATTCTGTTCATAACTTTTATGGACAGAATTTCGAGGCGCAGCCGAGGCGTAGAGGGGGTCCGGTTTGGTGGCCTCAGTATTGCATCTTTGCTTTTTGCAGATGATGTGGTTCTGTTGGCTTCATCAAGCCGTGACCTCCAACTCTCATTGGAGCAGTTCGCAGCCGAGTGTGAAGCGGCTGGGATGAGAATCAGCACCTCCAAATCTGAGACCATGGTCCTCAGTCGGGAAAGGCTGGCATGCCATCTCCAGGTCGGGGATGAGATCCTGCCCCAAGTGGAGGAATTCAAGTATATTGGGGTCTTGTTCACGAGTGAGGGAAGAATGGAACGGGAGATCGACAGGCGGATCGGTGCAGCGTCTGCAGTGATGCGGACTTTGTATCGGTCCGTTGTGGTAAAGAAAGAGCTAAGCCGAAAGGCGAAGCTCTCAATTTACCGGTCGATCTTCGTTCCTACCCTCACCTATGGTCATGAGCTGTGGGTCGTGACCGAAAGAACAAGATCCCGGATACAAGCGGCCGAAATGAGTTTCCTCCGCAGGGTGTCCGGGCTCTCCCTTAGAGATAGGGTGAGAAGCTCGGTCATCCGGGAGGATCTCAGAGTAGAGCCGCTACTCCTCCGCATTGAGAGGAGCCAGATGAGGTGGCTGGGGCATCTGATTCGGATGCCTCCCGGACGCCTCCCTGGTGAGGTGTTCCGGGCATGTCCCACCGGGAGGAGACCCCGGGGACGACCCAGGACGCGCTGGAGAGACTACATCCTTCGGTTGGCCTGGGAACGCCTCGGGATCCCCCCGGAAGAGCTGGATGAAGTGGCTGGGGAGAGGGTAGTCTGGGCGTCCCTGCTGAAGCTACTGCCCCCGCGACCCGACCCGGATAAGCGGTAGAGAATGGATGGATGTATGGATGTTTCCTTGTTC